>NC_083769.1:25911313-26043813 GCF_963514075.1 Conger conger
CGATTTACCACCCGCCCCGCGTCTACCTCTGGCACCACGCACGTCGTGCCTCAAAGGTCAAGCCCAATAAGGGTGATTCCTTACAAATCCCCCCATCCTGAGCTAGCTCCCTCCCCAGTGCTGCTGTCAGCTCATAGCACCGAGTGATGGAGTGTTCAGCTCCCAGACGCTTTCAGGAGGAAGAGAGCTCGGGAGCAGAGCGGTGGGGGGGGGGGGGGTATTGATTCCCAAAGCTCTCCTAGAGTTCCCCCAGCTGGTCCTGGTATTTCATGTGCTCCACCCCAAGTACACCTAAGTAATCATCAGGTGCGCTTGAGATTGAACACATCAAATACCTGGACCATCTGGGGGTACAAGAAGTTTTGGAACTACCGACTTAGAGGACATGGTCACCTAGCCCTGAGAGAGGCTATGCTGAGAATGTGTGGAGCTTATCAGCCAGGCGAGTGGTGGCGAGGGGGGGTGGATGTGGCTCCCTCCCTGCAGGACGGTGGAGTGAGGAGAGGCGAGCGGTTCTGTGCGTTGTACGCCAGCGTGATCGATGCGTTTAATTCCAGTGACGAGGACCCAGCTCGGCTCTCTCTCATTAAAGATGCATGGCTGTGGGGTCGAGGGGGGGGGGCTGCGACTGCTCCAGCGGTGCCAGCTGTGTACGGCCCGCTCCGAGCGGCACTGGGGTCAGCGGCCAGCCCGTTGCCATGACATCCAGGGACAGAGGGGAGCGGGAACGCACCCCGCATTCCTCGTTGGCTGTTTTTGTTTTTTTCCCCCGTGTCGGGGGAAAGGCTTGAAAGGCGGCCTGCACCGCATCTGCCGGCCGCAGTGATTGCGCAGACAGGGCCGAGAGCCGCCGTTCCCAGAGCTCTCCACCCCTCCTGTGCCTAATTGTGCGCCATTCATCAGCCCGTTGCCATGGGCCCGACGCCTTCCTGAAGCCTGGCAGGCACACGGGCGCGGTATCAGCGTCTGTGACTGATGCGCTGGAATGGCTTTCGCGGTTTTTCAGTGGATTTCGCGCGATTAGTTATTAACACGCCGCACGGAGGCCGCTTCGCCGCATACGTGCGCTAGTGTGGCGTGTGGGCCTTTTTTAGAAGAAGTGGAATTTTTATTGTGTTTTGACTGCCGTGTCCCCACTTGCCCTTCATAGCCTGACCCCGTTTAAGAGCCAGGCCTTTCCCTCAGGAGAACAGTCATGGGCTCCAGTGGAGAGGAGAGTAGCCTATCACTCTACTGTCTGTATGGCAGGCTAGCGCAGTGCTACGGTCATGCTAACAGGAATGTGTGCTCGTTAGCTTCAGAAGGGAGTTTCCAGGTGCCGTAGACCATAGCCTTCACCCAGCGTGCACCCAGAGCCCCAGTCTCATCGCGCTTCAAACGCCGTCTCTGGCCATCCGAGACCCCGGCTCACCTTTCGCTCCGTGTCATCAGGTCGCCACGGCCCCCGCCTTGTCAGCGCCATGACAACTGGTCCCGCCCCCCCCGGGCCTGTGATCATCACACAGCCACGCCCCCCACGGGCCGCAGGAGAACAGCCCCATTGTGCGTCTCCACGGCTGCTGCCCCAGCGTGCTGAGTGACCGGGGCGTGTGCTGGGCAACAGCTGCCCCACCACCCCGACACGGTCAGCCAGGGTCCCCGTCAGCCCCTCTCCCATCCAAACTCAACACACCGACGCTCTGCTCGACGTCACCCGATACCAGAACACCAGGCCTCTCTGCCAGCTGCAGTTGTCCGCACGTTGTTGTTTATTTACACACGGTGACACACACCGAGGTGTATGTGGGGACCGTGTTGCTGGAGTGTGGCAGACAGCGCTGGTGTTGTGTCTTTAAAGACCCTGCTTTTTCTCCAGCTCAGCTGTGGCACTGCTGTGCCTCTTTATTGTACGCCACCTGTTTCTGGGGGCTTACTGTTCCCAACCGGGCCCCCCAGATCTAAGCACTTTCTCCTGCCTCTGATGACTGGCTGGGGTGGGGGTTGATGGTGTTGTGGAAATATCCTCTTGTTCCTATTTCAGCAGAGGGTGAAGAACCCGGTTCAACACAATCACAGTACTTTAAGACTCTGTTACTTGTAAACCATGGGGGTATGTGTTTACCGACACAGTGCAAGAGGGGAAGTCTCTTTTTATACCTGCCTCTTCACATAACACATGACCGAATTTTAAGCTGTCCAAGCATCCACCAGTCTTGCAATGTCTAAGGTACGATGTTTAGGTTTTCTAAAGATGTTTACTACCATGTGTATCATATTGATTGCCCATCAGGGGGCTGGGTTGGTGTGAACACATTAAATACACAGAAGCCAGGGCTTGATGTCATACCTTATCTTTTTTTGTAAACATGTTATTCCCACTTGAATATCTCTCTTCCTCAGTCAACATTACCTTTTGCCCAATGTATTTTGAAGCCCAAAACCCAGCCTCCGCTTATCAACTTGTCACAAGCTGCAGTCTGAATGTTTTAGCCCGGCAGTTTGGCACACTGCCTTAATGTATTCAAACACGGTTTATACATACTTATACTTTGTAGGATTTATAAAACATACAAAAAAATGTCCCTCTACAATGGGGGCGGTTGTTTGACAGGAGTCGCCTCAACAATTACACACACTCAAAGAAGCAGTGTGACCATACAGTCACACACATGCACAAGTGTATTTTAAAGCATTTAACAGATGCGCTTATCCAGAGTGAAACATGACATACTACGCATACACTACACTTACACACATACACTCAATGATCACTTTATTTGGTAGACCTGTACACCAGCTTGTTGATGCAAATATTTAATCAGCCAATCATGTGGCAGCAAGTAAATGCATAAAAGCATGCAGACATGGTTCAGCTCTTTTTCAGACCAAATATCAAAATGGGGAAGAAATGTGAAAAGTGACTTTGACTGTGGAATGATTGTTGCCAGACAGGGTGGTTTGAGTATCTCAGAAACTGCTGATCTCCTGGGATTTTCACGTACGATGGTCTCTAGATAGAGAATTGTGTGAAAAACAAAGAAACTTCCAGTAAACAGAGAGGCCAGATGAGAATGGCCAGGCTGGTCAAAGCTGACAGGAAGGTGACAGTAATGCAAATAACCACACATTACAACAGTGGTATGCAGAAGAGCATCTCTGAACACACAGTAATAAATCTAATAAATACCAAATAAAGTTCTCACTGGGTGTACGTGCAAACACACATATGTATGCACACACAACACCATGCAGACATTAACACACAGACACACACAGAGCCGTCCTGTTGTCTCTCGTCAGATCACTGGCTCGTTGTCCTCGGCCCCCTCTGAGCTGGGACAGGTGGATGACAGCGCAGTCATTGGATCCCCACTGAAATCCCAACTGAAGCCAATAATGACACTTAACATGGCTGCGTATGGAAACAGTGGGTTTTAAAAGCTGGAAATGGGCATCCTCCTAATCAATCACACCACACTGGTATATTCACGGAATATTCCCCTACACTGTGTTCCATTTTGAAGGCATTCACAAGGCAAGAAGGTAATTAAACGAGAGAGCAATAAGTTTGCCATTGCTGCCATTTTGCCTTGGCGTTGTGCAAATAGCACAAGCTCAGCCCTGGTGTAGAAACAAGCTACAGTATGACCAGCTTGAAGTTACCACCTAGCAGCTGTTTCAAAACAGCTTGAACTGGTCAAACCATGTTTAGTATGGAGCTGGTCTGACCTGGTCAACCAGCTACCAGCTGTTTCAAAACCTAGCTCGAGCTGTTCTTTTCAGCAGAGCGCGCAAGCTTTCTCAGTGTAAAGTGTGTTTGTTTCCTGTAGATGTGTTATGGCATCTCTGTAGGCCGCAAGGCAGGCATTCTGCGGGCCTGCTCAGCGGCCAGGACCTCTCCAGGAGGTCACGTCAGTGCTGATGGCCTTTGAGTGACAGAGACAGCAGAAGTCAGGTCTCAGCTGTTGGGCCACGGGTCTGCAGCTTGTCCTGAGGAGCAGGACAGGGCAGCCGTGATGGTGTGTGTGTGTATGTGTGTGTGTGTCTGCCTGCCTCATGTACCTGCCCATGGTTCTGCGCCCAGGTACATGTAGTTTTTACACTCATGTTTCAGGCATTTAGCAGATGCTCTCATCCAGAGTGACTTACATTCTTTTTATGTACATTCAATTTGCACAGCTGGATATTTACTTAAGTAATTCAGGTTAAGTACCGTGCTCAAGGGTGCAGTGACAGTGCCTCACCTGGGAATCACACCCACATCCCTGGAGCTTAAAGCATCATGTCCCATCACTATTATGCCTCTCTACCACCCTGTTACCTTAAAGTGTGTGTGTGTGCTTTTGTTTCTGTTTCTGTCTGCGTGTGTGTGCGTGTTTGTGTATGTGATTCTGTGTGTGTGTGTGTGTGTGTGTATGACTGTGTGTGTATCTGTGTCGGTGAGTGTGTGTGTGTGTGTGTATGTACGTGTGTCTATCCTTGTTTGTGTATGTGTTTCTGTATGCTTCTGTGTGTGTGCGTGGGTGTTTTCACAGAAGGCATTCACAGAGGTTCAGGTTCAAACCAAAACAGCAGCTTCCTGTCAGCTGTCAGTAATGTATGTGTGGGGCACTGTGATTATCACACCTTGCAATTAAGCCTCATCTCAGCAGCAGGGCAGAGACACTCCGAGTGTTTAGAGAGAAGGCTCCTGCATTTACGAGCCTTCAGGCCACTCACAGGCAGAGAGTATATCGATCACACCTATTGACCCGGCTGTATTACAATGAATGGCATTACTGGGGACAGGGTGACAACAGCAGGAGAGGGTGGGCTTCTATTTAAATAACTAATAGTTGTGAGGCCACCGGGCTATTATAAACAGAGGTGTTTTTCTTTTCTTTGTGTTTCAGACTGGATGTGTATGTGAAACGTGTGTGTGTGTGTGTGTGAGCCATTGCCTGTATGTGTGTGTGTGTGAGCGCTCGCCTGTATGTGTGTTTCGGACAGATGCAGTTCCTTACACAAAAGGCCTGCCATGTAAAAGAGCGTATTCACCAGCAGCCACCAGCTGCTGGAGCTCCTGTTGGGCTCAGAAAAGAGACAGTAAAAAAACACCAGTTGCTCTTTCCACTTGCATCCATCTGTCATCCCCCCCATGTCCAAGTAGAGCAGAACGCTTTAAACCCGGTGAATAGGATACCAGTTGAACTGCTGTTGGCCGACACTATGAGGATTAGACACACGACACCATGACGGAGTGAGCGTTCACCTTCTTGCCCCGTGTTTTTAATTTATTCTCTGGTTGTGTACATCTCCTGCATCTTAGGGGCTTTTTGAAAGCAAAAAAAAATAAAAATCAATACAGTAATATCTGAACTTGCCTGGTATCCAGTGGAGCTAGAAATTCATTATAGGCTGAAATAGAAGTCGATAAGTATGTGGAAATTAAAGCAAGGAATAGTGTTTGGCCAGACTTAAGCAACATTTCCAATCGAACTTGAATTGTTTTTTAAATACCTCTCAGCCTTCTCTCTTTTTATTTGCCCTCTCTAAAACTTTATGGTTAATTCTGAATTCCGCAAACTACATCAGATTAAAATGTAGTTTAATGTAGTAATACATTACATGAACATTTCAGTGACAGTTTATCTGTGCTCAGAATTGAAACGGACCCTGCGGCGTGCTATCGCAGTGTGTGTGTGTGTGTGTGTTATGCTTGTGTGTATAAATATGTGTGCGTGTTAAGCTTGTGGGTATAGGTGTGTGTGAGATAGCTATTTGTGTCCTCTGACTGCAGCTGTGTCTTTTCTGTGTGTTTGCAGGTGACCAGGGTCCCCATTGAGTCCTGTGAGCAGTATGGGACATGTGGGGAGTGTCTGAGCTCTGGAGACCCCCACTGCGGCTGGTGTGTCCTGCACAACATGTGAGTGCCACTCCCTGCCCCTGCCCCTGCCCCTGCCCCTCTCCCTGTCCCTGCCCCCGCCCCTACCCCTACCCCCGTCCCCGCCCCTGCCCCTCTCCCTGTCCTGTTCTGGCTGTGGGTCTCCCTACTGCTGTAATCACATGTTTATGGTATCACTGGACTTTATTTTCTCAATATTAAGGTGTCTGTGTGGAAAAAAGCAGGGGCCAGTCAGTATTTGGTGTTTTTGTAACAGTTAATTTGATATTTAATGTGATATATACACCATTCCAAGGCACAAGTCCTGTAAATTGTCACTGTGATGCTTTTCCTGAATGTCTGAATGCCTGGTACAGGTTGGCTGGGACAGTATTTTTGCTTCCCTTCTCTCGCCCTCTAGTGGTAAGACTTCATTACTGCGGGAGCCACTGAGCCAGCCTGTCGGCGAGCAGGTCTGTGAGACAGCATAGGGCTCTAATGTTCTCAGGTCTGCATCCTCCTGGACCGAAAATAAAACCCCTCAGCTCAGGGTTACTGCGTAAAGGCAGTACTGTGCGCAACAGAAAGGGCCATGCACTCTGTGAACTTGTAATGTCACTCACCTAAGATCGCTCCAAAAGTGCTTCACAGTCCGCACGGAGGCTGAGGGTGCCCCCTGCCTGCGCAACTGTGCAACTGCACCACCGGAGCTCAGCACACCTTTACTGGACTGTGCTGCCCAATGAAACAGCAGGGGAACGATCTTGGCAGCTGTAAAAGAAACATTCGTGCATAGATACATTTTGCATGTATTATGCCCTGTTCATTTTACTTCATATTCAGTATCTGACTGCTGAAGTGGCTAAATTAAGCTGGAAAGGGAAAGGGTGGATGTACCACAGTGAGAGAGAGAGAGAGAGAGAGAGAGAGAGAGAGAGACTCTCACTCTTCCAGGTCACACAGCAGCCAGTTTAACACAGCTCACCCTATCAAGGTATAGCTCAATGTGTGTGCAGGCGCACGCTGAGATCATCATTACCATAATGGCATCTCCTGGAAAGTGCACTTAAAAGTCATTTGCATCACTCCAAATCTGGGACAAAGGGAAATAATTGCGTGGCTAAGAGGTAATTCAGGGTTTTTTTTCTTGCAAGTTTTCAGAGCCGGTGCCACCCCCTGTTGTTTACAGTTTGCGTGCCTTTGCAAGGAGCATCTAAATGAATGTCAGTCTCCTCACTAGGGGGCTAAGTACAGCTGATGCACAGCCACTCTATTGTTTTACTTCACATTTTTACCTGTTTGATTGTGCTGTTTATCCATTTGGTTTTAGCTCCTTATATCCTCCTTTCCCCCCTTCACTCCCTCTGGCTGTGACATTATAATACGGTGTCTGCTAACGGGGTGACCATAAAAGCTTTTAGTGTTTACCTTCATCGACATTTATTTTTAACTAGCCAAGCCATTAAAATAGAAAATAGTATGCTTATCTTCTCCATTGTGTCTAATCCTGAAGATGTCCTACATGGTGATTCACGCAGGTACTGTTCCATTTTCACTGGCTGCCGAGCACACGGTTCAGATGAGGAAAGCAGGGAAATTATATCATAAACAGGATGTTTGCACTGAAAGCAAGGGAGCCCCAGTTTCAATTCAAAAGAAATATCTCTGGAAAATATGCCCAAAGAAAAATCAATTCTTTCAGCGAGGAACAGCGCAGAGCATTTCAGTTCGCGGAGCAGGGGAAGAATGACAGTTATTTGTTTCACTATCATTGCAGATCAACACGCCCGGGATTCTGCCACGGCAGAAAACCGATATCAGCGACCATGTTGAAACCAAAACAAACAAAACACGCAAATTGTAACACAAACCATATGCCGTGTCTGGATGCAGCTGGGCTGTAAATGACTTTGAGATAGCAACGCCTGGAGATTGAATTTAATAGGTCTGTAACCAAGGGCAAATCCGCCTGTCTGTCATGTTGCAAAGCACAATCGCTGCGATGTCCATGTTGATTTGAATATGGTATGTGAAGCGTTACCTTACACATGGTTATAGGCATGAATTAAATGAGAAGCATTCGTTGTACATATGTATATCTATGATAGAAAACAGCTGAATTTGATCTATACTGACATTTTTTTTTACTCCCAAGATTTACAGTGAAGTCAAAGTGAGTTTAGCTCTGTGTGTTTACCCTGTTGAAACATGAGGCACTTTTTAAATACTTCTCGACTGCACTAGGCCCTGGGGAGTGTAGTTTCTACAGGAAAAGAAGATCTCATTTTGTGCTGACAAACATCAACAGAAATTCTTGTGGCAAGGTTAGGTTTAGTGAGGTAAAAATAAACATTGTTTTATGCATGCTCAACGAAGCGGTTGACTACAATGTAATTGTTGCGGATGCTGATATTGTAAGAGATATTTTCTAATGCACTTGGAGAGTTTGGTTATATAAATACTTCCCTGACCAGAGTGCAGTTAATGTAATGGAAAGAAGACAAATTTTAAACAAAATGAGAAAATTACATAGTATCTCTGCCCAAACTTCTTATTCACAATTGCATTTCAAAAGTCATAGATTTAATCTCCATGTTAGTTTATATATTCTAATGCTTTCTTCGTTAGTGCAATTTATTGAATGATGTGTCGAGTATTGTCCTTGTTTGCTGCTGTTCTTTTTCTGGCTTGTGGAGATGTCATTATATTACATCTAGATTTTTTTTGTGTGCTGTTTATTCTCACTGACAACTCTATTTATGGTTTAATTATTGGTTCTGTTGATTCGATTGCGAGTAAATTGGTAACCTAGGAGGAATTGTGGCAGCTATTAGATTGGTGCACACCTGAGATGATTATTTCAGATGATTAGGGATGACACAGGTGCCCCTTGTTATTGACTGACGCTGTCTGGTGCCGCTTCATGAAAAAATAAAACGTTGCCGTTTGAAGATAAGAGGAATTGAGTCGCTTGATGATGCGAGCAGTGTGATAAAAATGAAATAAATATGATAATATTTCCTTGTGGAGATACGACAATAGATGATTGGCGGGGCTGGATAATCACCAAATTTAGGAGTAAATTACATTTTTTTTAAATGCAAAAAATAATCTGCCTCATCTTCACGTCAGCTTTTACATCTCTGTCAGGAGCCAGGACTTCAATGTGCCGCGTGTATCTTCGCCATCACAAAAACACGAAAGGAAGAAACTGAGTGGAACTGATACATTAGCTTGCAGTGGGGCCAAACCCGAACCACACTGAATTTCCCAGCGCTCTACTGGTGGGGTACGCTCTCTCTTGTGTGTTATGCATCTTCTTCCATCCAGCAGCTTGATCTCACTCCTCTCCAGCAGCTGGGTAACAGGGGCGTACTACAAAGACAAGCTTGACATTCATCAATAATAAAGGTGAAATGAGCTCCTTGATCTTATCTAGAAGCAACATAAGCGCAGCTCTTTAGCTTGCTGAGCACATTGATTATGATTAACTTAAGCTTTGGAAAAGCACCAATATTATGGTCTGTAAGTAAAACATTTTATGTTGCTAGTTTTCAGGCTGGGGTACCCAGTCGACAAGAGGTACCCAGTCCTACACAGCGAGGCAGGCAGTTTGTGTCTCTGCACAGTGGACTAGTGCATTAGCTGGACTTACCTCCCAGGAGGGTTTGGGCTGCTGAAACCCATTTCGCCCAGACTACACCCACCCTCTGCGCTCGGAATTTGTTCCGTCGTTGAAGTAATAATCAGTCCAGCCACCTCGGAATTGCCATTTTAATCAAATGTGACCGTTTTTTAAAATTATCATTCTGACCACGCTGCAGTCACATTCTATTCACCTGTCTGTTCATGCTCTTATCGCCTTTTAGTCACATTTGCCGAACAATAGGCCGACTCCGCCGTGTCAGTACTTGCCCTCGCAACAATACATTTGTGATTAAAATGTGGGGTGGAAAGGGAGTTTTATCAGGGGACTATACTTGCGCTTGGCCCTTGGTAGTTACTGTTTTCAGCTGGATTTTCATGGTTATTTCTGGGTTACTGATCAGCATTGTGCTAAGCTCTTTTTTAAAATCGCAGTGTTGAAGTAAGGTCAGCGCATTAGTGCTGGGAAGAGTAAAATAAGCCTTACTTATTCAGTGTGCGGTTCTGTTGTCTCGGGCCGTTTTTGGATTCGGCATTAGGGGTGTTGATTGGCACGTCAGATTGTGATGCCCATCAGCTCCACTTATCATGTTAGCGCATAGCTACCTGTCAGATTATTGAGAGGCCCATAATGTACGGTTGCAGACAGATGCAGTGGATGAAGATCTGCGCTGAAGATAGACGCGCCACCCGCTAGGGCTGTCTGTCTGCGAGGAGCTCTGGTTTCTGCAGTCATCAAACAGCCGTGCTAACCAGTCCCCCCCCCCAACACCCTCCCTGATGAAGATCCTGCAGCTGATTGGATGCGTTCTGAGACGGCCCTTTTGCCAGAGAGCGGGGATTGACTTGTTCTCGCTCTGCGCTTCGACGAGATGCGGTTGTGCGTCTGATGACCGGCTTCCTCTGCGTCTCCCAAGAGCCCCGGTGGAAACGGGTGGCAGGGTTTTCGGACAGCTGGGCCCAGGCCTGCTCCCTCCCCTCCACCCCCTCGGGCTCCCTCTCCACGGCGCCCTCTGCTGGCCGTGGTGGCCGAGGCGGCTGCAGCTGCATTCTCCGAAGCGCTGTTGACTTAATGAAACGATTCTCCCTCCGTCTCGGCGATGTTTGCTCATTTTCCCTGAAAGCAGCCGCCGCAACTCGTCTTATTAAGACGCTTTCGTCTGCCGAATCAACACTCCCAGACACTCGAGATGGTTGGCTTGCCATACGTAAACACCGCGGCTTTGATCACCCGCTCCCTCCCAGCTGCCATTGAGAGTTTGTTTCCCTTCCTCTTCCAAACAAGTCTCTCTTTTTTCATTTTCTTCTCTTCAGCCACAATTGAAACGTTCCACGCAAAGGTAGGTAATTAGTAACATGACAGCCTATTAGCCAGTCCCTGCGATCAGGGCTGATGCTGAGTTTTTAGAGAAGTGGCGTCTCCTTTTCTCTTCTTCCCCCCTCCATCCAGCGTGGCGTGATTTTCTAAACTCCTTTAATTAGCAGCAGCTGGCGTTCAGGGAGCAAAAGTGTCAAGGAGGAGGAAGAGAAAGTGCCTGTTTGATGGCTCGTACTTAGCCCCGCTAAGGCAAAGACTGCGTTTTGATTGCAGTTCAAAAGAGTCCCTCTGGTTCAGACGTGCTTCGGTTGCTCTGGCGTGGGTTCCATCACTCCCCGGCATCACGGTTTTAACCCCTGCGGGGTCCAGCTGATTTCACCATTCACCCAAGCCGGCTTCTCAACCACAATATACGAGGCTTTTCCGTCTCACTGTAAATAAAACGGTTGATCTGCACCACTTATGGGGAAGCTTTGCTGTTGGATTTATGAGGATTATTTGCCAAATCGCATATGTGTCAGAGCAGCACTAAAGCTCTTGCTGAAACCATTTGATTGGTTTGGTTTTTAAGGGTCAGAGGGCAGTAGCAATCCAATAGCTTTCGACGGTGAGGCGATTATTTGATTTGTTGAGGAAACATTTTGACAAGCTAAGCTGCCACATAGAGTGAGATGCGGTGTTGACACGATAAGGGCCCTTGTCAGTCCAATGAACATCCCCTTTATATGTTATTTGCGTGGCAATGCGTGCTCTGATGGCTATTGAAGAGGGAGGTGCCCAGCGCGGAGTGAATCGGCCCTTGAACTTTGCTGCTGTCAAACGAGCTCTCTGCTTCTCGACTCAACTGTCTCCACCGCCCCTACGGCGGATTGGGTGTGGCCTTTTGCCAATACAAGAAGGTCATTCGTTCATGGGCCCGACTGGTGTGTTCTGCTGTCTCTGTTGGATCAGCCCACCTCAGGTGCTTACTGGCTGCACCGGCACTCCTGGGACTCTGAGTGGCAGCTAGATCCACAAATCAATGTTATTAGCTTAAACACAGTGGAAAGATTTGTACGCAGCCCTGGCAGCCCTCCCAAGCAGTTCCATTAGTCTGATGTATCGCACCTAACCATCTCAGCTTAGGAATCATTGAGATTCACTGAGCAGGCTATCTTTGGATGAGTACCTGCTCTTACAGTCAGTCCAAGCCCCTCTGTCTTACTGTCTCTCTTCCGTCTGTCTCTTTCCCTTTCTCTGACTCTGTCTTGTTCTCTCACCCTCTCTCATTCTCTCCTTGTCGCTCTCTTGTCCATTTCTCTCCCTCGCTGTCTTTCTCCCAAGGCCTCTTTCTCAGAATAAATGTGTGTTAGCCTCATAAGTTAGCTTGGCCTCCACCCATACGCGTTACCAGGGTGAGTGGAACAAGACCAAGACGAATAATGGATTTAAACCTGGAGACGGTGCTGTCATTCTGGAGAGGGGACGGGCTCTGTGTCGCTCGGATACCAGCTCACAAGTTCGGAGATAGCGCATATCTGATCGCAGCGGAAGCCAAGCCATTCCCTCACGGCATTCAGTAAAAATACCAGGTGCCAACTGGGTAGGTCAAGCGACTCATAACGAATGAGCAGGCCCATCCATCTCACTCAATACCTCCTGGTCTATTCATCTCAAACATTAACTTCTAATTAGATATTGATCTGGTACAGGGCCGTGTGTCAATATCGCCAACCATCTCCACCACGTCGGCCCTCATAAATCGACAGACATTAATTAAGCTGTATTTATGGTATTGTATGAGACTGGCGATGCCGGGAGATACGGAAGGGGCAGAATTTCAAAAGCTCAGTCTTTAGAAGAGAGTTATCGGACATCCTTTCGCTAATTTTTCAGTCTGAAGGCGATCGGAGGAGAAGTGGATCTGTGCTCCGCTTAGTGCATTACTCATATTGCTGTCTGATGTTAAACCCACCTGCCTTGCTATTAGGAAAGGCAGTTACACAGGCTGCCTGCTGCTCTCACTAAGTGCACTGTAACACACACAAGGTCTGCAGTGTAGGGCCATGGCCTCGACGTGAACTTCTCTTTCTTTCTCTTTCCCTCTATGATTAAAGGCTGTACAGAAGAAATAAAGAGGCTCATTGCCATCTAAAACAGAGACGGCTGCTCTCGTTCCCTGAACGCAACACGCTGTAGCACAGTGATACACAATGAGTGTTACAGTGGGTTGCGTTGTCGTCGTCAGTCTTGGCTCTGGATACGTGCCCTGTCCCAAACCAAGGCCAAGCCCCATAGGGGTGACTGTGGTGAATCGCATAACAGTCCCAGAGCGCTCTCTCTGGCTTCATTCTATGCTTTGCAGAAGAGCCGTGCAGGGAGGCAGGAGATCAGAGCCTCCCCGTTTCCTGTGTCTGAATCCGGGGGTGCGTCCCAATACTCCTTTCATTCACTCGTCTCGAGGAGACGGGTGGAGGAAAGGAGGACACATTTTTCAAGTACCGGGACATACCCAGGGTGTTCATGGCCGTTCACTGGAAACCCCTGAGGAGAAATGATCTGCTTCACGCTGTACTTAGTTAGAATAGGTATGAGAAGCTGAGGCGATTTTCTATTCAACAGTACGTACATTCCATTGCCTCCATTTCAATGGATAATCAAGGAGGCGGAGAGAGTAGAGGAATGCAGGATACATTTTTTTGAGTCCTGAGATGTAGCCCCTCATTTAACTAGGCAACAGTGCACGCAGCTGCTACAATGGGATTTTTGCCCTATCTTGACCTCACACAAGGTAGAGATAGTATTCTGAAACCAGTCATGCTGTGCGCTGTGATGAGGTTTATGCCTGTCACATTATTGCTAGAGACATACACGGCAATAGCGTTAGATTTCAGTGGAGTTTATTACATTTTTTATTTAAAAATACTTTTTATTTGGAACGTGAAGCATAGGAAGAATCCACCAGTCTTTTCCTTCTTTCTCTGGCTTTCTGGCAACTTAGCAGAACAGTGTAAACATACTATACTACTGCTCTTTTATCGGTTTTGTGTCTTAATTATGAAGCCCAATATTGATATTTAAATGCATGATATTTCTTCTACAGACTGCACATGTTTTTTTGTGAAAACGTTTCAATACAGGACTGATTTGTTTGCAGAAGTGAACAAGCAGATGTGTATACAGCCATTCAGAAAACAAAGGCAGAATAATTGGCTGGATCTATAAACCCTGTATAGATACCTGGCCTTCAGGTCTGGAGCTGTACGCCCAGAGCAAAGAGGGGCCTGTGTGGAAATGAGCCTGTATGTAATATCTACCCCCTGCTGCCCGCTTAAACAAGGCACTTAATGGCAGAGATGCAATCAGAGGCTTTTTCCACACCTTTGTTTGGCTGAATGGGAGGGAGGCCCTGGGTGGAAATCTTGAGTGTGTGCCTCCCTCTCTCTCTTCCTCTCTCCCCCTCTCTCTTCCTCTCTCCCCCTCTCTCTGTCCCTGCCTGCCCCTGTCCTCCTTGAGCAGCCGGGCTGTGGAGTGGAGCGACCGCATAACTGCATGGGGGGAAAGGTTGGGCCAAAGCAACATAGGGCCCAGGGGTTAGGGGGCTAGTGTACCGCCAAAATCGCTCTCTCTATCACAGTGAGAGGGGAGCTGTGTCACTGCCCGCCCCATTTCACACTGTTTCTGCATCTGGCCCCATCCCCCAGTGGGCCATATTTTTGCATATATATTTTTTACATTTTCTTATTACATTTTCTTTTATCATATCTTTTAGCTTATTCTTGATCTTGTTCTCGTTCAGGCAATGAGGAACCCCTCTCCTAATGAATCCCCATCGGATAATAACGCTGTCCTTCAGGGCCAGTCGCATGCCTGTCATTAAAAATAAATCCTGTTGTTTCCTGGGATCTCGGCGCCTTCTGTAAACTCCTTTCAAATGTGGACACATAAATATTTGAGGAACAAGGGGCTGTCCCAAGAGAGCGGGCCTGGTTGATCGCTGGGCAGAAATTACACAACAGACCATAGACCGGACTTATGGTGCATGGTGAGACAGAGCCGGGGCTAAGCATTCCGGGGGGGGGGGGGGGGGGGGAGCATTAAGGCTTTGCATACCTTAAAAGCCCCATTTAGGAGCCACTTTGGCTAGCCGGATAGTTAGCCACGCCGTCACAGGGGAACAGTAGCGATACATATGAGAGATTGTGTGTGTGTGTGTGTGTGTGTGTGTGTGTGTATGTGTGTGTGTTTTAAGGGAGTTGAATAGTTAATATCAATCCTCCCTCTCGAGGTAGCGTAAAATCTCCAGCATCTCCCACAGGGCCGGAGAGAGGGCTAAGGGCTAGCTGAGCCGTGACTGCAGAGGTAGACAGGGTGAGTGACAGCCCGTAGGCTGAGGGGGAGGTTGTAATCGACATGCACTTCAGCTAATGAGAGTGCAAGGAGGTGAAGCTGTAACCTCATGGAGATAATGCCTGTCATAGGGAGCCATGGAAACAACAGCAACTTTTTTTTTAAATCAATGCGTGTTTTTTTTTTTTTTTTGGGGGGGGGGGCTGTTTTTCTCCTCCTAATAACATTCAGTTTTCTCTCCACTTTACTTGTGGCATGAAGTATGCATAAATGATTATTCTCAACTACATCTAAAAGCACATTAACTATCATTTTACTCCCGAGTGGTGCATTACGGGGGGAAAAAGAGACACGGTAATTTCCTCGGCATTTCAGGCCTTTGTCTGAGGAAGCGGATTGCTGCTTAGTAATCGGGCATCAGGGAATGAGACGCTTACCAAAGACAGCCGGGCGTGTGGAACGCGTGTGATCTGCAGATACGTGCACACGTGTGTCATTCACGGTCCAGCCGAGACAGAGGAAGCCACACTAAACCTCTCACTGTGTAGGAGTCTCTGGCGGGAACGACAAGCAGTCAGCAGTAGGGAATGGTAAGCACCCCCCACTCCCACCAACTGGCCTTTTTATGGATAGAGACCCACTGCTAGAACCTTGGCCAGCTCATTGGCTGTGTTGTACTGTATCAGGGCCCCCAGGTACAATTGGGTACTGTTGTAACTGGCATCTTCAGCTACAGGGGGCCTGGCAGCCTATGAGAGGAACAGAAGGGTACGTCTGCACTTACCATCGTGTGTTGGCTTTTCTGAACGCTGTGATTACACCTCTCCTACCGAACCAAAAGTGCACGTTTGCATTTTTCCCCACGCTTGGCACTGCGCTTAAGCGATCTGTCAGGTCACTGTCACCGTGGGAGAAGAGTTCACAGCACCACAGAGGGGTGAAGTCTGTTCTTATATTCATTGTTTTTAAACAGAAGGTTGCAGAGAGGACAACTGTGTGTGCTGTTTATACTGTGGACAGATCCATGCTTTAATATATTACCCCACCAACCAACCTTGCGGAGTCAACATTCTTACCCCCTTCAGCACATTCGTACAAAGCATATTTTTCTGTTGAATAGATGGAATATTCAGAACACGCTAGAACATTCTGCCCACTGAATAAGTCCTGTATGAGTCATGAGTAGGGTCACCGTTTTTTCCAAAGCTCACCTGCATCTTTATCATCTCTCAGCAGAAGGTCAGTAGAGCCTTCTTAGATCGCACATGTTCCAACCACAGACATGGCAGTACCATATTTCTATCGTGTTGTATCGTTTTTAATGTGTCGGAAGTAGCCTACACACATATGTGCAGTTATATCATTCGCGCACAAAGAAACTATAAATAGAAGGCTATTCATAATAATGAAAAGTTCTGCAGCGGGGGTAGGGAAAGCTTAATAAAAAATGAAAGAGATTAAAACAGATGAACTAAAATGGAAGGTTTAAATTGTTATTCAATTTAATCATGGTCAGGTCTTTTAACAGTATCCTTAAGTATCCGGTTGGGAGAACAGTTTTTGTGAAATCTTGGGATTGAGTCCAGAGAGTGTTTTGTGGTTAGTGTGAGTGGTGCCCCTGTAGCCCTACACACACACACGCTGCCTGAGATGAGCCAGCGCTGCAGTATCGGAAGAGACGTCCATCTCCAGCCCCGCTAATGTAGAATGGAAACCGAAGTACTGGGAATGGAACTACATGGCAAAATACCAAGTGCCCCATCTCATTTCCCATGGCTCAGGTGGGAGCTTTTTTGTTTATAGGTCTGAACTTTCTTCTCTTATTGCGTTCCTCAGAAGCACTGTGTAGCACGACTTTCTGCCTGGGCAGTGCCTTTCTAACAACTCCCACGAGTTTGTCAACTTTTTGGGAAGTGCTGGGTGAAATGGCCCACGTCAGTAGCGCGAGGTACGCATGGCGGGGTAAATGGACTCGTTTGGCATCGCGCCTTCGAGCGTTTCCCCGGGCTCTTCCGACACGGCACTCGCGTCGTCTGAGACGAATGCAGTAACGCCGCTGAAATCCTCCTGGATGTCCAGCAGCCGTTTCTCTGTGTCGTCCGCAGCTGGACTGTAACGTACAGCAGAAGCTATGCCGTATCAGAGTGAGGGCTTCGCTGGGTGACAGTCCGTCTACCTCCCCCCCCCCGTCCCCACACCCTCTGACACCAAGTTTGCCAGTCAGTTCCCCCAAGTGATTTAAGGCTATGCCTCTGCGAGGACTACTTTCCAATGTAATTGATTTCCGTGGCAGAATAAATAAAATGTCCAAAACGTAATTGTCTGTGCCGTCTGTTGACTTGCCTGTGACCACAGCTACGCTGTCAGCTGTCTCGAGCAATTCTTTTACATTCTTTCTGTGCGTCAGCAGTCCACTGCACATACTGCTGTCTAAGCTGCTTTGCAGGAGGGACTGTCCACCACTGATGGAGAAATGCTCGTAATTTTGGGTTGTCCAGTTTTTCCTCTCAGAAACGCACCAGTCATATTGTGAAGGACACATATCTGCTGCTCAAAGCTCTTTTGTTATGTGCTGACAGATGAGTCCCTCTTGCTGTTGGCCTCCAAATAGTCGATGTGTGTTTATGTGTGTGTGTGTGTATGGATTGAAGTTGCAAGCTGTGCAGAATACTGGGATCTGTGCGCAGTGTACCAGGTGCTGCTGCGCTCTGTTGCTCAAATACTTTTTTTGTTTGTCCGTGTTTACTGTAATTCCTCTTCATGTCTCCATGTTAGGAAAACAAACTTCTTTTCTGAGGATCACAGTTAACAGCTAATTGTATAATCAGGTTATCGTGCTAATCCCGTGTCTGTGGGGACCAGGATATCAGTTGTAAAGCAGGTTTAAATGATATCCCTCTGGGTCATGTACTTTATAAATAATGGCAATCTTAGTCGCAAGGGAGGAGCCTCAACCAGAAGCTCTCCCTGTAACAAAACCAGTTTGGCCCAGTCCAGCATAGTAAGTTCAGTAAATTACTTCAAATTAACTCCATTAATTGAAAGAAGCATCAAAGAGCTGGAGCTTACAGTATATTCTTGGCTTGAATTTCACTTGACTGAATTAAAATGGAATTGATCCCAACCCTGAATCCATCAGTGCTGAGTGGGATGGAGTGTGCCAGTTTAAAGGCCTGAGGAGTGCTGGGCACCGTTATTAATGTTAATGACCGGGGAGAAGTACACGGGCTGTAACATGATGCTTCTCTGCAGTTGACATTGACCCCCTGCTGACAAACACAAAGGTCCGGATGTCGGTGATGGTAACTGACCAGGTGCTGTGGTGACATCTGTGATTAAGAATTTTCTCTTCTCCTCTCCTCTCCTCCCCTCTCCTCTCCTCTCCTTTCCTCTCATTTCTTCTCTCCACCTCAACCCTCTTCCCCTTTCCTCGCCTCTCCTCCCCTCTCCCCTCTCCTCTCCTCTTGATCTCCCCGCTCCTCCTCTCTTCTCTCCACCTCTCCTCTCCTCTCCTCCCCTCTCTTCTCTCCACCTCTCTTCTCCTCCCCTCTCTTCTCTCTACCTCTCCTCTCCCCTCCTCTCTTCTCTCCACCTCTCCTCCTCTCTCTCCTCTCCTCCCCTCTCTTCTCTCCACCTCTCCTCCTTTCTCTCCACCTCTCCTCCTCTCTCTCCTCCCTTCCCCTCTCGGTCCAGGTGTTCTCGGAAGGACCGCTGCGAGCGGGCGGATGAGCCCTTCCGCTTTGCGGCCACGCTGAGCCAGTGCGTGAAGGTGACAGTGTACCCCGACAGCATCGCCGTGTCAGAGCCCAGCGTGCCGGTGAGTCCGGACACGGCCAGACCAGAGCCGCACGTCGCCTCCACTTCACTTCACTCCGTCCGTTCAAGAAGTGACATTGCATTACCGCCGTAATGAGACTGAAATCACATTAATTTATTCGAAGAATCCCCATTGAATATTTATGGACATGTTTCAGTGCATGCGTTGAGCCTGAATCCCTTTCCTGATTTGATTGGAATTGAAATGGAATTGGCCTTAACCATGACACCTGTATTACTGCTGTAGCGCCCCGCCCCGTATACATCTCAACATGTCCGTCGCCCCACCCTCACCTGAGAATAAACATAGTGTTCACACTGTTCCCTTATTGTACACACACACACACACACACACACACATGCACGCACTTGGTCTGTCAGAATTAATTTCACAATTAAAACATTATTTGAATGAAAAAAAGACTTCAAAATCAACTGGAAAAATGAGAGATAGTGAGGCGTCTATTACCCAGACTTTTTTGCATGCTGAGCATGTCCCTCACCTTTCTTGTGAAATCTTATTGCCGTGATAAATTTCTACCTCGGTAGTAGCTCTTCCTTTACAAACGAGCCAACCGGAACCAAACCGTGAATGAGAAGATTATCTCTCCTTAACGTACAAGAAGTGAAACGTTTGGAAAGTGTTCATTGTTCAACTCCTGAGAGACACAGTAGTGTGCAGAATTTGCTAAATGGAGCTTAGATGTCTCAACCACTAACTGCAAATTGTCCATCCAGCAGAGTTGGCAGAGATAACACTTCGGAGGTACCTCATCCACATGTATATTTCAGATTGCAGATCTATCCTGGTAAACATACTGGTTGCATACTGGTTGCATACTGGTTGATGCCAATGGTATTTTAGCTTTTGTGAATAAAGTATTATAGCACTAACAGACACACACACACACACACATACACACACACAAAGTGACTGTTGAAGCAAGCCCGTTCCCCACACAGTCAAATTCGCAGGCCAGCACTAGTAACAGCAGTTTCCCTCTCGCTCGGTCCATCTCTGTCCTCAGCCCTCGTACGCAGCGGTGTGTGTTTGTCCCTCCTCCCCGTTAGTGTCTCCTGTGTGCTGGCCGCAGGTCCCGCCACCCTCACGTTTCCCAGCAGGCAGCCGGGGGAAACAATTACCGCAGTGCCGGGCTGAGCTCACGTGGATTGGTCCCATTAGCTTTCTCAACCTCCCGCTAATGAAAACACTGTACCCTCCTATGCCTCCCACCTCAGCTGTGTCTCTGCGGCCCGTCTGGCCTCGCCTGGCTGCTGTGTGGATGAATGCGTATGCGTTGTGCGTGCGCGGTTGTTGCTGTGGATGTGCATGAATGTGTCTGCGTGTGTGTGTGTGTGTGTGTGTGTGTGCATCAGTGTCTGCATGCCTGTGTGTGTGTGTGTGTGTGTGTGCATCAGTGTCTGCATGCCTGTGTGTGTGTGCATCCGTGTGTGTGCGTGCGTGTGTGCGTGCGTGTGTGTGTGTGTGCGTGTGTGTGTGTGTGTGTATCATGTTTCCGTCTGCGTGTGTGTGGGTGTACGTGTTTCTCTGTTTGTTTTTCTGAGTGTGTTTATATGTGTGGGTGCTCTCTCCTCTCCCTGTGTCTGACACACTGCGGAGTCCCCAGACAGATGCCGTGTCTGTGTGTCTGTTGGCTTCTCCCTGCTTGGCTTTAGGCAGTAAAATTGGTGTATTGCCCTTCATGTCACAGCACGGTGCCTACAAGACCCACTCCTGTGCTCCCTATCAGACTTTCCCGCTCTGTGAGATGAGGTGCAGTCAGGTCTGCCCTTGATATAGGAAGCCTTCAATGGATGGAAAACCAGACGGCTCTCTCTCTCTCTCTCTCTGTCTCTCTCTCTTTCTCTCTCGCTTTCGAGCAAAATGAAATGATTTTTCTGTAGAACAGAGGAACATGACAACAACAGGGTCACTTCTACCCATCATATCGCACAATAGCAGAAAGCTATCACCATGACAACAAAGCTTTGCGCTCGGGCACAGGAGAGCATCAGAAGCAGGGAAAACAATCAGATTACCTTTATTGAAAATGCTCGCTGTAATTAGCCCAGGCTGTGCAGATTTGTTACAAAAACAAAATACGCGGAGCTGTTAAATGGCCAGCTTCAAATATAATGAGAGCTAAAAGTTCATCCACTATAGCGTAAGGGATGATAGTTTGCTGCAGAGAGACTAGGCAGCTATGTACCTTAGTGTGTGTGTGTGTGTGCGTGTGTTTGCTTGTGTGGGTGTGTGTGAGTGCAGCTGTGTGCCTGTGCATGTGGTGTATGTGCAGCTGCGTGTGTTTGTGTATTTGCACTCATATGTATGTGTCTGCACACGTGTTTGCCTGTGCAGCTGTGTACTGTAATTATGTGTGTGTGAGGATGTGTATGTATGAAAGTACAATACAGTATATGGAGGAACAGCCGCTAAATGCGCATTCCCATGTCATGGAGCCCTGGGGTGCTCGGGAGAACCAGATAAAACAAAAGGAAACTTCAAACAAAGAGCGAAAATTGTGCCTAATAGAGCAAGCCTCCGTAATGACACAATGATAATTACTTGCCCGTCTTCACTTGGCTGGAGTGCAGATCACGCACAGCTGACCAGAGCGTAGAGAGAGTGTTTGTTTATAGGAGGCGCAATGTGCCATGTGTGTGTGCATATGCATGTGTGTGCGTGCATGTGAGTGTGTGTTTGTGTGCGTATGTGGACGGTTCCGTGTTTCGTGCTCGTCTGATGTGCGTGTCCTGTTCCCTCAGCTCCTGGTGAAGGTGAGCGATGTCCCCGACCTGTCCACCGGAATCACCTGCTCCTTCGGGAACCTGACAGAGGTGGAGGGCAAGGTCAGCGGGAACCAGATCTTGTGCATCTCTCCAGCCGCCAAAGATGTCCCGGTCATCCCAACCGACCAAGGTGAGACGCCCGGAAGGTTCTGTGGAAGACTCAGTATTACATTATTGAACTATTCAATTTTCAGGGTGGATATTTTGGCAATATAACATGTAACTAAGCACCACAGTTAAATGTCCATCCTCATGTCCAGCCTACAATGATCTCGTGCTTTACTGTGTCAGTGATGCCAGTAATTCCTTCATCATGCCAGGCAAATAAGGGGCATATCACAAACCCAGAATATCTCTTAGGCCTGTAGTTAAACAGTGTCTGTGAAATTGCTCTGATAAGTGTTACAGGAGACATGCAGTACACCGTACACTTACTAAACAGTGCAAGTGACTGGGCCCCGTTTCTCAGTCAGGCTTGTATCATCAGCGAGCTGAAAGAGTTAACCCTGGAAATAAAAGTGTGGATAGCACTCAGGCACAAGTCCCAGGTGTCCTCGGCACGAAAAATCTGGCCGTCGCCACAGGCCTGCGCCATTTTCCCCAAAAACCTGGGGCTCTCTGGGGCTCTCTGGGGCGCTCTCCAGAAGGGCCGCTTGTTTGTTCCCGGCCGTTTTGTTTCGCGCGGCACCGGGCCGCTCTCCCGCGGCTGGGAGAGCACTCGGGGGTATTTATAGAAGCGCAGGACCCCTGTGCCGCTGTTTTTCTCAGCTGTTTGCCCGGTTTGTTTTCATTCCATTTCTGTTTTTTATTTTCTCTCCCTGACCGCCGCTCGCGCTCGGTCCCGCGGTCCCGCGGCTAGGCTAACGAGCGCGGAGAGGTGCCGGCTGGGCCAGGAGGTCCGGGCATGCGCCGGGCCGGGCAGACTCTTGTTAGCCGTAATTGGCCACTCGGCTGGTCTGGACAGACCGGCTGCATTAGCTGCACACATTACTGCCCTCCCGGGCACTAATGGCTGATGGCGAGGCCAGTGTTTTTGGACAGGGGTGAGAAGGTGTGTGTGGGTGTCTCGGTCTGTGTGCATGTGTGTGTGTATGTGTGGCTGTGTGTCGGGCGGTGGGGGTGAACATAAACAAATAGCTTCATCAGAGATGTGGACCTGCAAAGGTGGCTTGAGCCTGTTTTGAACAGCGTGCATGGATCAATGGTCAGGGGGTGGTCTGGAAAATTCCTGCTTCAAGCTGCAGTTGGCTTAATGTTCTACACACTGTAGTGAATGGCCTACTCTAGGTCCATTAGAAAGCCTTGTTTTCCAGGGAATTTTATTGCTGAGTGGTGAAAGAGCAGCGTTCATATCCCAGCTGGCCCATTGCTGGTTTACCCTAGAGCAAGGTAAACCTGTAATTCAACTGTGTTTATGGGTCACACTTAAAGCAGGATGAAAATCTTCAAGCAAATAAGCAGTGTTCTGGGTG
Organism: Conger conger; assembly: GCF_963514075.1. NCBI lineage: Eukaryota > Metazoa > Chordata > Actinopteri > Anguilliformes > Congridae > Conger > Conger conger. The sequence continues at coordinate 25,934,526 of NC_083769.1, forward strand.
CTACAGTGCTTGCATTTTAGGAGTTAAAAAACAGGAGCACTGAAAATTAATGTGTGCTGGCAGGAAGAATTATTTTGGAGCACATCTACAGTGCTAATTGGGATGTATTCGGTGCTCTAAAATTTTTCAGTTTTTCAGCGTAGAGACCTGGTGTTATAAGAACCTATTTAAAATCACAGCTTTCTCAACAAAAACGATCTCACTGAATCGATTTACTCGAGCATAGATTAAACCAGAGGATTTGAGCAAGAACAATGTGTGTGTATATATGTGTGTGCGCGTGGGCGAGTGTGTGTGTGTGTGCGTGCGTGCGTGTGTGTGTGTGTGTGTGTATGTGTTTGCGTGCGTGTCTGTGTGTGTGTGTGTGTGTATGTGTGTGTTGCAGACTCAGGGGTTTGTTGGCCATATCCAGTCCTGTGTGTGTTTGCTGCACTGTGTGTTAGCTGCTCTGTGTGTTAGCGGCTCAGTGTGTTAGCTGCTCTGTGTGTTAGCACCTCTGTTTGTTAGCGGCTCTGTGTGTTAGCGGCTCAGTGTGTTAGCGGCTCTGTGTGTTAGCAGCTCTGCGTGTTAGCGGCTCTGTGTGTTAGTGGCTCTGTGTGTTAGCGGCTCCGTGTGTTAGCAGCTCTGTGTGTTAGCGGCTCTGCGTGTTAGTGGCTCTGTGTGTTAGCAGCTCTGCGTGTTAGCTGCTCTGTGTGTTAGCGGCTCAGTAATCCCCCTGCTCTCCAGAGTAAATGGCAGGAGTGTGTACCCAGGCAGCCGTGCTGGGGAAGGGGATAGAGCGGCCGCTCGTCATTAGAGCCTCCCAGCTGCTGGACCTGAGCGCTAAATGTCAGCTGATCCCCAGGGCTCCCTCCCCTCCTCACAGATGGGCGAGCGAGCGAGGACTCCAAATCAGGGCCGCCTCCAATCTGCATGGGAGAATAGATTAATCAATCTGCAGAAATCAAATCAACCTCCTGTAGGAGAAACCGGGGCCCTGCCTCCCCTTGTGAGAGCTCGAGTGAGTGGGTTTGGCTCCAGTGCCAGAGTGGAGAGCACTTCAAAGGCAGACAGACAGGTGCAGACAGACATACAGACACACAGACATATAGACCGACATACAGACACAGAGGCACACACGGACATGCAGACAGACAGACAAGCGAAGTCCACTCACCACCTGTAACGTGACACATCTCTCCACCAAAGCTGATGCCTGTAATTGCCCCCATTAAACCAAATCGGTGAGAGGGGGGAAAAAAACCAACAGCTCCCTAAAAACAGAACAGAATTTGACTCACTCGCAGAGAGAACATTATCAAGAGGCGGCCATCCAAGGCTCCGACGCACGGTACGAACCGATTTCCATATCTACAGTACACACAGACGGTTGGGTTTTTTGTGTGGAGAGGGTGAAATGCAGTTAGCCTTGCGTTACCTGAAAAAGCACGTTTCCTGCGTCTGTTTAAAATGCGTCTGGCTGTGTCTGGAGGCGGGGAGAATGAATTAGCCCTCATTATTCATGTTGCAGATGCCATTATGCAGGGTGATTCACTGTACACGGCTGGCATTTTACACTCATAGACAGCAGGATGTTTACTAAACTGATTCAGGGCTGCTGCCTACTGTTGCAGTGCCCCTCAGTGATTCAAACTAAAAAAAAAACTCTGCTCTTTGCGTGACTGTTGAAAATGCAGAGATTTAAATATGTTTTATTACACTGTTTACTCGCTTATCTGACGCTTGTACCACAGTGGTGTGGGCAGATTTACTCGATGCTATGCGTAACTCATAAATACACAGTTTACTGTTAACTGACTGATGCTCCCCTCCACTGTGGGCGACGCACACATTTCAGTAATGAATGTGTCTTCTAGGCTGATTCCAGTTTGGATCCTGGTCCTGGTTTGATACCTGGTTCTGGTTTTGGCCCTAATCCTAGTTTGAAACCGGGCTCTGGTTTGAAACCTAGTTCTGGTTTGGAACCCGGTTCTGCTTTGAAGGCTGGTTCTGGTTTAAAAACTAGTTCTGTTTTTAAACCTAGTTCTGGTTTGAAAATTGGTTCTGTTTTGAAACCTATTTCTGGTTTGGAACCTGGTTCTGGTTTGGGCCCTGGTCCCGGTCTGGTTTGGGCCAGCTCCGGGCCCCGCTCGGACAGCTTGGCCCTCAGCGGGCTGGTGGGGGCCTGCAAGAGCCTCCATCAGCCAGGGCTGGAGCTCCAGACCCTCTCCCCTGGGCTGCACTGGCTCCACTGCTGGCACCAGCCACCATCCGGCCTCTCCTGGAGACGGAAAGGGAGAGAGAGGGAGGGAGTGAGAGGTGGGTGGGGAGGGAGGAGAGCGAGAGAGAGAGAGAGAGAGGGTGAGAGAGGATGATGAAGAGGGAAAGGGAGACGGGGGGGAGAGGGAGAGAGAGGCACTTAAGGGGAAGAAAGCTGGACAGAGAGAGAAAGCAAACAAGAGTAGGGGGAGAAAAAGAGCGAGGGGTGAATTATTAATTGCTGTATGTTCGACCTTATTATTCATAGTACTATTATTTGTAGTGTTTTTAGGAATTAATTCATGAAGTTGTTGTAGCTAAGATGATTAGGGAGAAAAGAGTAATCACCTTTTTGTGCTGTTATTTTAATCCCATTAGAACCTGAGCTTGTGTTTGTGGCTCTTTTAGCAGATAGAATAGAACAGCCAGATAGAACAGCCATTTTAAGCAGAATAATGGGCTTGGGTGGGAGAGAGAGTGAGAAGAGAGACAGAGAGGACAGGTTGCCATCTGTGCACTGAAAAGAACCTGTCTGCTCAAGTGCACACCTGGCCGTCAACACGAACTGCAGCTGCTGTCTGCCCCATTAAAAACAGCGGCTTTGCCATTTTGCCATGCTAATGCTAACGCTAACTCCGTTCTCCCTCCCTCCAGACTGGTTCGGTGTGGAGCTACGGCTGAACTCCAAGGAGACGGGCCAGATGCTGACCAGCACAGAGGTCAAGTTCTACAACTGCAGCGTGCACCAGCTGTGAGTGTCCCCCCCTCCCCTAGAGCCCCCCCCCCCCCCCATCATCACTCCAAAATCTGATTGGAGCAGGCCACACGCGCACACAAACGTTTAACCTCTGACCCCGGGGCTCCAGCTGAGAGCCTCCCTGTGGACGCTGAGTGTCGAAAAGCCCAAATAGAGGCAGAATTAATTACAAAATGTCCTTCGCAAACAAGCAGGCCGGCGCAGGCCCACAGCCTAACCTGCCTGCAGCCAGCCGTATAGTAATTACACTGGGAACTCTATCCTCACCACCCACTTTCCACTCGCCCTTAATTACTGCTCGTACAAATTAAATGTTGGTACTCGTGCGGAAGTGTGTGTGTGTGTGTGTGTGTGTGTGTGTGTGCGTGGACCAACCCGAAGTAAGAAACGGTGAAATGGCTCTGTGTACTCCACCAATTTCCTTTTTGCACTTGTATAAACACGTTAATTTAAAGTTTTCAGCAGCATTTTTCTCATTATTTCTGGGTGTTAGCGTGGTGTCGGGGGCACAGTCTGGTTTGGTTTTGTACCTCCAAAGCTGTCGGGTGTTTCTGGCTGCCTCCGGCTCGGGTTAGCGCGGAGCAGCTCAGCCATTCCCGAGCAGGGCTCAGCTCTCGCAGGTGAGAGCCGGGAGCTTTGATGAGCCGGACGAGCGTTTCCTCTGCGGCTGGCCTGAAGGAGACCCCGGTGTTGGTGGATTTATTGTGCCTTCCGCTCACGCCGCCCGGGCTGGAACAACAGTTTATACCCTCCTCAGCGAGCCGGCGGCCTTCTGATTGAGTGATCCTTGACGAAACTCTGCGGAGGAGAGCGTCTAGCACACTGTTGTTTTTTTGGACATCTCCCTGTGGCCTGGTGCCGTTACCACGGAGCTGTTGATACAGATGCGCTGTGACACACTCTCTCCGTTTGTGACGGGTGGTGGGGTGCCGTCTGCATGTCGCACTCGCTTTCTCTCCCTCTGTCTTTCTTTCCCTCTGTCTCTCTCTCCCTCTCTTGCTGTCTTTCTCTCCCTCTGTCTCGCTTTCCCTCTCTTGCTGTCTTTCTCTCCCTCTGTCTCTCTTTCCCTCTCTTGCTGTCTTTCTCCCCCTGTCTCTCTCTCCCTCGCTTGCTGTCTTTCTCTCCCTCTGTCTCGCTTTCCTTCTCTTGCTGTCTTTCTCTCCCTCTGTCTCTCTTTCCCTCTCTTGCTATCTTTCTCTCCCTCTGTCTCTCTCCCTCTCTTGCTGTCTTTCTCTCCCTCTGTCTCTCTTTCCTTCTCTTGCTGTCTTTCTCTCCCTCTGTCTCTTTCCATCTCTTGCTGTCTTTCTCTCCCTGTCTCTGTCTCCCTCTCTTGCTGTCTTTCTCTCCCTCTGTCTCTCTTTCCCTCTCTTGCTGTCTTTCTCTCCCTCTGTCTCTCTCTCCCTCTCTCAAATCTCTCTTTATCAAATGTCTCTCCCCCCTCCCTCTCTGCACACGCACACCCTGCACATAAGCAGCCCTGCCACCAGACCCCGGCCCCCCCGCTCTCCTGCAGGCCTTGTTCAGCGGCCTGTCCTTCCTCATTAGCCGTGCGGTGTTCCCACACCTGAGAAGGGATTACAGCGCGAGGCCTCTCCCCGGGCGCCTCCCTTTCCAACTGCCAGCGCCCTGACATCTCATTCGCCGCTCTTTGACTTTTGGCTAAGCGTTTGGCAGCTCTGCCCTCCCCACCTCCCCCCCCCCACGGCCCAGAATCCCTCACCTCTCCGCTTATGACACCGCGAGGCTCGTCTGAGCGCCAATTAAGAGCTCCGGAGTCTATTAAAATAATCAGGGCGCGTAGCCGCGACTCAGTCAGGTGGAGTGGAGGCGGGGAACAGGGAGCCATTCCTTTAAGACGTCTCGGTTGCTTTCGCTGCTGTGATGAATATTTCACTGTAAACGCTCATGCATAATTCAGCCACCCGTAAAAGCGAGAGGAGGCGCAATTTCCTCCCGCCGCGACTCCCTTAAGGAGCGCGTTTCTGTACCTGCCGCGGTTTCCGCGGCGCAGTCGTGCCAAGCTGGATTTTGGGGGCGTTCGGGGCGATGGGTACGGGGAAGGCTTGTATGTCCATGAAACCGTCCGCATCGTCCATTAAGAGCGGCGTTCGGTGTAGCTGCGTCAGTGCGAGCTAATCGCCGTTTCCCCTCCGTGACCTTCCCCCTCCTGCTCCCGAACCCACTGACACTGCGTCACGGAACGCTGTGAGTCATCGTGCGCCGAACGCTAACGGCTAGCTGCTCGCTCTCTCTGACTTCCTCATTTCCAGATAACACAGAATGGGCTCTTATTTTATGCCGTTGGAGAGCTGGAGAGAGGGGAAAGAGGGCGTCTCGAGCACCCGACATTCAGAGTTTTGACGCAGGGCACTCGTCTCACAGCCTGCTCTCCCCCTGTGTCTATGCTACATGCAGACAATTGTTTCCATACCTTTTCCAGGCTCTGTCCAGCCCCCTGACAGGAACTGACTAACACTAACCGCAGGGGAGCCGTGTGAGAACCTCTCGTTCTGCACCAGCACTTATTTTCCCAGCAGACAACAGTTTCCAGGATGACATGCAATATTTACTGTTGGAGTCCTTGTCTGTAAAGCATTTAAACTACCTGCTTTCATTTTAATGGCACATTTAAAAGAGACATACTATTACAAAAGGCTACCCACAGCACAGCAGTAGCACTACTGCTTCTACAACTACAACTATAATTAGAACTAACGTAAGCTCACTGTGTTCCGAACAGTGTGATTTTCATGACGAATAAATGAGAAGTAGGTTTTTTTTTATTTGTGTGTGAGTGTGTGTGTGTGTGTGTGTGCGCGCGTTTGTGTGTGTTTTCATGAAAACTTGGTCCGAGTCTTGTACGCGATCAGTTTCAACATACAGTGACAAGGTAACGGTGCTCCTCTGTGACAGTGTGGTGAGGAAGCTGTTGCTAACGATTGACTCCAAACTATTTTAACAACTCAGTTCATATTGCACCTTTCATTCATATCAGTAACATAAACGCTTAGTAACATGATACAAGTGAACACGAAATAAACTGGGGATATGCCATTCAAAAACAATTAACCCCGTAAAATACATGTAAGTTAATTACAGTTAAACGGTAAAGAGGATGAAAGGGAATTCACGCAAAACCAAGCTGAATGAAAGGCCTTCTTTAAATGCCTTCTTTAAAAGCTTCATGACAGACGATTTGTAGAATGCCTCACATAAATAAATCTTGATATGATTAAAAATGTATTATGTATTCAGTTGTTGTTTAAAATCTGGAACCAAGTAGTGCCTGAGGGCCTGGATTGGAACATGTGTTTTGTGCACTGCTGGGCTCTTCTGCACACATGACGCTGCAGAGTCTGAGTGTCTGTCTGTCTGTCTGTCTCTCCTCCCAGGTGCCTGTCCTGTGTGAACAGTGCCTTCCGCTGCCACTGGTGCAAATACCGCAACCTGTGCACACACGACCCCACCAGCTGCTCCTTCCAGGAGGGCCGCGTGAATGCCTCAGAGGTACGGAGCTTCCCTGCGCCGTGCAAACTGTATCTCTGCCTGCCTTCTGCAGTGCCCTTACTGTCTGCCTGCAACACCGACTACTCATGAGAATCAGAGCTGGGGGCTGCCCTGCTCCTCATTTCACTTACTGATTGAATTTTGATGCCACTGAATCTGATTGGCATCTGCGAATTTAAGTGTGTGTGTGTGTGTGTACTGTGCAGTGTGTGTGTGTGTGTACTGTGTACTGTGTGTATGTGTGTGTGCACTGCGCAGTGTATGTGTGTGTGTGAGTTTGCTGTGCAGTGTGTGTGTGTACTGCACAGTGTGTGTGTTTGTGTGTGTGTGTCCTGCGCAGTGTGTGTGTGTGTGTGTACTGCGCAATGTGTGTGTGTGTGTGTGTGTATTGTGCAGTGTGTGTGTTTGTGTGTGTGTGTATTGTGCAGTGTGTGTGTTTTTGTGTGTGTGTGTACTGCACAGTGTGTGTGTTTGTGTGTGTGTGTCCTGCGCAGTGTGTGTGTGTGTGTACTGCGCAATGTGTGTGTGTGTGTGTGTGTATTGTGCAGTGTGTGTGTTTGTGTGTGTGTGTACTGCACAGTGTGTGTGTTTGTGTGTGTGTGTCCTGCGCAGTGTGTGTGTGTGTGTACTGCGCAATGTGTGTGTGTGTGTGTGTGTGTATTGTGCAGTGTGTGTGTTTGTGTGTGTGTGTACTGTGCTGTGTGTGTGTTTGTGTGTGTGTGTGTACTGTGCTGTGTGTGTGTTTGTGTGTGTGTTGTGCAGAGTCTGGGGCTCATTGATCAGCTGCAGTGCCTGAGAGGCGTGTGGAGATGAGGCTGTGGGTGGGTCAGCACTGCCCACTTCTCACTCCCAGTGCCCTGGAGAGAGAAAATTACACTCACACTATCACAGAATATTACACTCACACTATCACAGAGTATTACACTCACACTATCACAGAATATTACACTCACACTATCACAGAGTATTACACTCACACTATCACAGAATATTACACACACTATCAGAGTATTACACTCACACTATCACAGAGTATTACACTCACACTATCACAGAGTATTACACTCACACTATCACAGAGTATTACACTCACACTATTACAGAGTATTACACACACTATCACAGAGTATTACACTCACACTATCACAGAATATTACACTCACATCATTACACTCATTCTGCACTCACTTCTCTTCACCTTTCCTTCATGGGTCCAGCCCATCCAACATCTTCCCATTTACAACCAGAACCAGTTATGTTAAGCTTTGCAGCATCAGACACAACATGTATTTTCCTTGATGCTTCCTGGTGTAGTTCCTAAATGTTCTGCTCTGAGGAAGGTGTTGTAGATGCCAAAATGTCATCAGGTACTGCACTGTGTGTTCAAACTTTTATTTCTGGTCACTATTGGAGTCACTTAGGGAAGGGTACATTGTGTGTGCGCCCTCTGACTGTGTTTGACCTCTGACCCTGGCACGGCCGCAGGACTGCCCCCAGCTGGTGCGCTCGGAGGAGATCCTGATCCCGGCGGGCGAGGTGAAGCCCATCACGCTGAAGGCCCGGAACCTTCCCCAGCCGCAGTCAGGACAGCGCGGGTACGAGTGTGTGCTGCACATCCAGGGGGTCAACCACCGCGTCACCGCCCTGCGCTTCAACAGCTCCAGCGTGCAGTGCCAGAACAGCTCGGTACGTACAAACACACACACACAGTACACACACATGTGCACGCACACACACAAATATACACACACACTTACAGACGTACAGTACACACACACATGTACACGCACACACACTCATATACATGCACACATACACACATGCATACACACACATACACACACACCCCACACACATGCATACACACACACATACACACACACACCCAGACACACACACACACACACACACACACACACACAATCCGGCAACCTCCATTCCAAAGCTCAATATTAAAAAGAAACACTAATAGAACAGAATAAATATCGCCTGCATTCCCCAAACCACACACAGACATACACCAGCCCGTTCCCTCTGAATCCCCCGAGAACAACCAATTATAAAAATAGGGTAAATATCCACCTCTATTCCCTTACAAAAAACGTGTCCTCCTTCAGCTCCTCTCCAGCACCCTCCTCCCCTCCCCCATCTCTCCATCCCACTCTTCCCCTCCTCTTTGTCCCCGGGGACGCGGCGAGCGGAGAATACATTATCATCAGATCTGGATAAACAGCGGCCATTTCCCCGGCCTGCATCAGTATGCGGCGCGTGTCGGAGCGGGGTATCACTCACGCGCGGGCCGGGCCGGGCCCTGGCTCCAGCGCAGAGGGTAATTGGCGCAGAGGGTAATTGCTGTGGAGAGGGCAGCCGTGTGCCACCGCCAAGAGGTGCTCCAGACCGGAGCCCCACGCCACGCCGCTCTGCCCCGCCCCGCACGCCTGACTGACAGACCGCCACGCGGGGGAGGGATGCAGCCACCAGGGAGATAAGGAGGAGAGGCGTGAGGTCATTACCCAGCCAGCCAGCCTGTGACGCTGCGCTCGTGTTCTGGGGGTTTGGAAGGCTGGAGGGGGGGGGGAACATCGCCCACTTTGCATGTGCACCTGCTGACCTCTTCAGCTTGCCTAATGTCTCGATCACGTTAACCTGAGGGAAACCATGTGGGGTCAGCTTCCAGGTTCTGACCTTAGCTCTCTCTCTTTCTCTTTCTTGCTCACCCTCTCTCTCTATCTCACATCATCCCTGTCTCTCTGTCTGCCTCTATCTATCTTATCTCTCCCTCTCTTTCTCTCTCCCAGTACCTTTATGAGGGGATGAAGATCAGCGAGCTGCCAGTGGACTTCTCCGTCGTGTGGAACGGAAACTTCATCATCGATAACCCCGAGAACATTCAAGGTGCGGGTACCCCCCTCCTCTCCCTGCCTCTCTCTCCCATTCTGTGAGCGCGTGGAGAAAGAGACATTCGCAATCTGCTCAAAGCCTACTAGGAAGCGCGTCCCACCCAGGTCACCGCTTGTGTCCATCGATATCACGCTCTCGATAGACGGGCTCCGTTCTGGGGCAATCACGCTTTCCCCTCACACGCCCTTAAAAACACCATCTTCAAGCTATCTGTTTTCTCTGCTGGGGAGAGGAAACAGTAAATGTGCTTTTGATTTTACTGTGGCGGAATGAAAAGAGGGGAACAGACAGAATGAAGGATTGTTTTATTGATAAAGTAAAAGCTGCAAATTGTTTTCTGTCTGTAGGGGGGGGGGGGGGGGGGGGAGTGTGAGATATGGGTGTGGAAATCCCAGAGAAGGGCTGTTGTCAGCGATGCGGTCCGCTGTGTCGCTAGTGCCTCCATGTTAGGCTCCTGCTCGGGTCCAGTGTGTTAGAGAGCAGCGGAGACCCTCTCCTTCCTGAGAACCATGGCTGACTAAGGTTAATATCATGGCAGAATGGAGAAATCCATTAGAGGTCTGCCTTTATGTGGAAAGGGTAGAAGGATTCTGGGTTAAAAAGCATTTGTGGTCCTGTGTGTGGTCACTAGCTTTTATTCACTATTTTATTCACTAGCTTTTATTCACTTTTCCCCCTTAATTTTAATGCACTGCTTGGGGCAGTACATCCGTTTTCAATAAAGAAATACATTTTGTAAACTATTTCAGTCTCATATACATAGTTGTTACTCAGCCCCAGTGACAACAGTCACTTAATATGCACCTACTATGACCTACGATGATTTTGTAGCTTTATGTGCTGTAGGCACGGGCTCTGCTTGTTGCCTAATCCTCTATGTATGCACTTTTGCCCTGAATAAAAGGCTGTTAAATTCTGACATTTAAAATGTAGCAGGTAGTTGGGAGGGGCTGGTCCATCCCCACCTCCTATAGCCCTGCCCCTGTCCATTCCCACTCCCAGACCATAGCACAGCCCCAGAGCTGCTCTGTAACCGTGGAGAATATGATTGATAGGCACTGGCCTCTCCCAATGCTTTTACTCGCTGTCCCCTGCATGTTGTTCTTAAGTGACGAGGAACATTGGTGGAATGGTCTTTTTTCCGACATTCCGGAGCGACTTACACTGCTTCCATTCATCACAGCTTACACAGCTGTTTTTGAAGAAATCAGGTTAAAAGCCTCTTATTCAAGGGTACAGCGGCACTACTCTGCCTGTGAATCGAACCTATATCCTTGATGCATGTTCCGTTACGCTTAACCGTTATGCTACTCAGCCAAGCATTGTCATCGTAGAATGCTGTTCAGTTTTATCAATAAAGATAATAGTCTAATTGTGGAAGGTCTGTGGAATGTTGGTGGAATGCGGAATTATGAATGGGCAACAAAGCTGCCATTTTATTACCGGTAGTATTCTGAAAATGGACACGTATCCTCCGTAATTTCTCTCGTAGCTTAAATGATGAAGTGTCAGGGGACCTCACCGTTTTTTCATTGGGTAATTTTACTGTGACTTTTGTCTGTTTGGGTAACGTTCTCATGGTGGTGTTGTCACACAGCCAAATAGAAACCTCATGTTCATTAGTCTGCATTAGCTGTGCGGGCGTGACCAGGCTCCTCCCTCCTCCTTCCCACAGTGCACCTGTACAAGTGCGCGGCGCAGAGGGACAGCTGCGGGGTGTGTCTGAAGGCGGAGAGGAAGTTCCAGTGCGGCTGGTGCACGGGGGAGAGCCGCTGCACTCTCCGACACCACTGCCCTGCCCCGACCTACGCCAACCGCTGGCTGGACCTGTCCAGCAAGAACGTCAAGTGCACCAACCCCCGCATCACTGAGGTCAGTCTTCACTCCCTGTATCCAGCTCCACACAGAGGCAGAAAGTCCAGGGGTCAGAAAGTAGAATACAAAGTCCTGCCATGCGTTTCTTCCACCCCTGAACTCAGCCAAGTTCAAACTAGTACTACCTCCTGGCTGAGGAATTGTGCTAATTAGCAAATTCGGGTGGTTGGAGCAAAATACTGGGGAGGCCTTTTCCTTTCTGAGTGTGGGTATTCAACCTCTGTGTCCAGAGAGAATTGTTATGCCCTGCTTTCTCAAAATGGAGCTTACACCCACACTTCGGAGAATTCCGCAAAGAGCCAGCGCTCAGTGTAAGAGGAGTTATTTGAGGGGAAAAATACATAAAATTGAATATAGAAAATTGCAGTTTCCTGTATTTTTTGTACTTTTCTTCTTCCTAATAGCATATCGGACAGAAAATGCATCGGGTGAAGTGCTGGCAGGGTACTTTTTGCGAAAGAGTAAAAGCAGATATTTGTGTTGAAGTGTGTGACCCCTCTGCTGCTCAGATCGCAGTTTTTCTGCATCTTTCCAGTGAATGTGAATGAGGGAGTGGGTGTGTCCCAGGGGGCTGGCTGGGCGGATGCTGGAAGTAATAGCGCTGTTTGGGCCCGGGCTCTCTCTCCTTCTCTTTCTCTCCCTCCCTCCCTCCCTCACTCCCTCTCTCTCTCTCACTCTCACTCTCACTCTCACTTTCTCTCTTACTCTCCCTCTCCCTCTCTCTCCTTCTCTCTCTCTCCCTCCCTCACTCCCTCTCTCTTTCTCGCTCTCTCTCTCCCTCTCGCACTCTCACTTTCTCTTACTCTCCCTCTCTCTCCCTCTCGCTCTCCCTCTCTCTCCCTCTCTCTCTCTCTCTCTCTCTCTCTCTCTCCCTCCCTCTCTCTCGCTGGCTCTCTGTGCTGAATCAATATGCAGGGAGAGAGCAGCTGGTGTTTGTTTTCATGGCGGGAGAGCTAGTGTGGGTGTGTGTGTGTGTGTGTGTGTGTGCGGACGGGCCTTTCCTCCGTTCACCTCCAGTCACATCAGGAGGCCGGGGTGGTGTGGTGTGTGTGTGGGGGGGGGTCTGTCCCTACAAGAGCCTACCATGCCTTTCCATTACCACAGCCTGGAGCTTGGTGTCTGTCAGCTCAGTGTGTGTCACTGGGTGTGTATTTGCATGTGTATGTGTGTGTGTGTGTGTGTGTGTGTGTTTGAATGTGTGTGCGTGTGTGTGTGTCCCTGTATCTCTGTGTGTGTTTGCATGTGTGTGTGTGTGTGTGTATGTGTGTGTGTGTGTGTGCAGAAACAGTTACGATCTTAGTGATGACCTGCAGTAATGTTTACCTGTGGGAAATTAAGTAGTGGATAGCATTGTGATGGAGATTGGGCTGTATATGTTTGTGAGATGGTGTGTGCACAGATCGGTATTATGCTTCCAGTTTGTTTTCTGTTTGTACTCAATAGATTTGTATTCTGCATGTGGGTGAGTGTATGTGGCAGGTATGTGTGTATTTGTGTGTGTGTGCGCAAGCGCGCTTGTGAAATCATAGCTGTTTTCGACATGGACAGAATCTATGTAAACACTCCAGATTGTCAGCTCAAATCTCCATTAAACACAATTGTCGATGTCCCAACATCTGCTGCGTGGAGGGCAGCCCCCTCGCCCTTTCTTCGGGAGCTGGAGGCGACACCGCGCAGCGAAAAGACAGGAAGAAAAAGAGCAGCCCGCACTGCATCGAGTGCTCCCGAGCCACGCACTCCCTCTCCGAACCTCGCAGTCTTTTACTCCGCTCCGCTGTCACGGAGCTTGGCTATCGATGTTACTATTCATAACCCCTGCTAAGAGCAGACGTGGCTATCGATCGCAGCCGCGCTACGACCGGCCCCAGCCTCCGCCGTAAAGCAACGGCCTCCCTCGACAATAGCCACCCCGCGCCATCCCCGCTCTCCGCGGTTATTAGTTTCCCCTCGCTCCTCTCATTATATACGAAGGCCCCAGACACTGGTACTTTATTCTCCCTCGGCCTGGGTGCATCTTCGCTGAGGTGGCGGGAGTCAAGCTAAAACATTGTATTTAATTATGTTTGGTAATGGTCCGCTGCTCCGCGCTTAACCCCTCCGCCCCGGCTCCTGCAGACTGATTCCCCCGGCCCATCGCCCCACCCTGCCTCCCGCTCTGCCCCCGTGCACGCCAGCCAATTAAAAAGTGAAGTTAATGACTTCCCTAATTGATTTGCTACGTCGTAGACTAAACAGCCCAGACGCGCTAAGTGCTTGTCTCTCTCTCGTGCTCTTTTTCCCTCCCTCCATCTCGCTCTCCTTCACTTCCTGCCGTCAGTCTGTTTGCCTGTCGCTCTTCCTCCCCCTCTCTCCCTCTCCTCTCTTTCTCCTCCTCTCCTCCCTCTGTCTCTTTCTCCCTCCCTGACTCCTTTCTTCCCCCCCCTCCCTCTCTCTGCCTCTCGTCTCTCTCCGTCTCACTTTCGTTCCCCTCTTCTGTCTGTGGGCTAGACCGTCTCTCTCTCCCCGCGTGTCTACCCCGCTCTTTTCATTACCCTGTGGGTGTGTGCTCGTGTAGATTATTGTGGGTATAATTGTGTTAGAGCTGTGCTGCGTGAGAGATGGCAGCGTGTGGCTGTCGGCCTGCCTAAGCTCATGAGCCATCTCCTGGGACACATATCTCTCTCTCTGCCTTCCCTTTTCATTTGAGCTGATGTGTGTGATGCGGGCGGCAGGGCTCCCGCACTCAGAGCGCAGAAAGGAAGGAGCGGAGGAAAGAACCAATAATGGAGGGCAACTGAGCACGATGGAGACCGAGACAGAGGGAGAATGAGAGCAATAGAGGGGATGAGAGAAAGACGGATGGAATTAGTGAGAGACGGAGAGGGAGAGTGAGAGAGTGTAATGTAAAGGGGGAAGGTAGAGGGAGAATGAAGAATAGAGGGGAAGTTAAACTGAGAGAGAGGGAGGTAGAAGAGAGGCAAAAAGACAGCGAGAGGAGTAGAAAGAAGTGAAATCGCGAAGACCGGGAGAGATGAAGGAAGACGGAGATCGAGAGAGACGGGAGAACTAGTGGAAGGGATGGATGGAGAGAGAGATGGAGAAGTAAAAAAGGCAGGAGTAGAATGCTGTAGGGCTGCTGAGAGTTCATGACTGTTATATAACTGAGCTTGGCACACTCAGACTTTCTGCTGCTGTATCGATTTTCGGAGCGAGGAGCGAAAAACAATAGCGGGAGGGCAGCTGTGTGCGGAGCGCATGGGCCGTGCCAGATTGCTCCCCGGGGGCCCCCCCGGCGCCCCCCGCCTCGTAGCAGATTGGCCAGCAGATAGCGGGGTTATCGGTGCCGACCTCGTCTTCAGGAGGCTCATCACCAGTGCCAGGCTCTGTGAGGAGGTCAGGCCTGCTGGGGGCAGGAAACAGGAGGCAGTTAGCATAACTTCCGCTGCAAAAAACATTTAGGTTTCTTATGAGTACGTATTAATGCCTGACAATCAATTCAATGAAATGCCATTTGGCTTTTAGATACATATAAAGCACAGTCATATTAACCATTTCGGGGGCAACCTGTAGCCTATGGTTAAAGTACAGGACTGGGACCCGGAATGTTGGTGGTTGGCGGTGTAGCCAAGATAAGATCCGCACAGTTGTTGGGCCCCTGAGCAAGGCCCTTAACCCCGCATTGCTCAAGGGGGATTGTGTCCGCTGCTTTGTCCAATCAACTGTAAGTCGCTTTGAGAAATGTCAGCTGAATAACTGTACACTAATGATTGGACAGGGTAAGGTTGTGGTGTGTATTGATATTTCCTAAGGACATAAAATTCTTGTTTAGCTACTCAGCTATGAATAGAGCTATGAATGCCACGCGTGGCCCTGCGTGTTGTCAGCGTACACGGACACATGATCCCCCGACGCCTCGCTAGCACACACACACCGTTCCCGAGCTGCCAGACGGAATGTTCTATTTATCTAGCGCGTCTTCGCACCATAGCCCACAGTACTGACAGCCCCAGGCGTTCGTGGCTGAGGCGTCTTCGCTGCTAATAACATTAGCAGCAGATCTAGCTTCACGAAGGGGCACACTGAAACAAACGCGTTCAGGCGTTTAGCAGACGCCCTTCCGCAGAGCCGACTTGCCATTTTTTACTCTCGATCTACTTACGCAGCCGGCTGTTCGCCGAGGCAATTGGGATGAAACGCTTTCCGTGAGGAGGCGACGGCCCTGCCCCACCGGGGACTCAAACGTGCAACCTCTGAGTGCGAGCTCGCTCTTTCTCGCCGTGCCCCTGAGAGAGAAGCCTAATGATGTGTGTTTAGCTTCTTCTACAGAAGAGCTGCAATTACGCGCTGAGGTGAAAGCAGCTCGCTTCTTTAAAATGTAGACCGTCACACCTCCCCAGCAATCTGCTCGTGGAGTCTGGAAAACAGGAAACGAGATGAGGAATATTTTAATTGTTTTTCTTTCTTTTACCATGAGGGACGCTCGCCGCGTCTTCATGCGTGTGTTTATGGAAGAAAGCCCTTACTGAGAGGAATTTGAATTTCCCTCGTGGGCTGAAGTCAGTTTGTATGTGCTCTTTTTTTTTTTTTCCTTCCTTGTTATGCAAATTAACCAAAAAATAAATTATTTAGCCTGTCTCAGCCCTGTCACCATAAGCTGATTTGTGTACACATGAAGATGTGAATTAGTAGACGTGTTTACAAAGTGATGTATGCAATGAATGTTTAATAATTCTATTAAGAAGCATTTTCTTGCATGCCACAACCCCCCCCCCCCCCCCATCTTCCCCACTCCCCCTTCCCACAAAGTGGCATTAATATTAAAGACCCCTCCGCACAAGGAGCAGGAAATTGCATCAAAGGAAGCTGGGGACTGGATGGTGGCGCAGGGAGCGATGGTGGTGGCTTTGCCTCTTCTCTCCCACCGGCCCTGTGTGTGTCACCCGTGCATGTGCTGGTCTGTGCGTGTTCCCCCAAGTGCAGGGAGTCTCACTGATGTAACGGCCACGCACATGCGCACACACACAGACACACACACACGCACACACACACGCAGACACATACACATTCACAGACCCATACCACACACACACACACACGCACACACACAGATACACACACACACACCACACACACATCCACATCCACAGACACAAAGCACACACACACACACAGATACACAGATACACACACATACCTGACACCATTTCTTTCTTCTTTCTTTTGTTCTTTCCTTCCATACCTCTCTTGCTCACTTTCCCTCCTTCTTTCTTTCTTCAGTTTTGAGTTAAAAGAAAAGTTGGTAAAAGAGCATACTGAAAACATGCCCTTACAGAAATAGAATATCCTGAAATAACATATAGATATCACAACACTCCTAATCACATAGACATATTGTTACTTTCAAATATTTCAATATAAAAAAGCATCTAGCATCTTTTTAAGTGTCCACATACTTGCAATATATTGTGGCATATTTCATTGTGGTAAACGTGTGTCACTGTGGCAGTAAGGGAGTGGGGAGTATGGGGCTGTTTTAACCTCCGGTATACCCAGCCATTACGCTGCACCTTCCTTGTGAAATGTCTAAAATGGTGAATGGATAGACCTCTATAAAGACTCTATTCACACAGAGCTTTACTTGCTCCTCTCTCCATTAAAAGCTATTGCAGTGAATGTTACACTGACAGTTATAGCCACTTTTTGAGGGACTCGGGTTATCCCTCTTACCGCTTGGTTTATTATGTTTTTTTTGGGATGTGCACAAAAACAGCAGTAAAAGACACTTTGAGGAAACAAGCTGGGCCGTTTTCTGAGATGCTGGCGCCTCTGCTGGAGGAACATGAGCACTGCAGTTTGAGCATCCGTCTAAATAAGAGCCCTGCTGGAACCCTCGTGTGCAGTGAAGATTCACACAGAACCCGACAGAACCTCAGCAACCTCTCCCTTAGGCCTGCTAGCCTCTGTTTGTGACCAGTCCGGTCCATTAGTCATTTGAGTCTCTGCTGTGGCTCAGCACAGACTCAAACGTACAGGAGGAGTTTGCATTTTCGGTCACATGGTGGTTAGCACTGTTGCCTTGCAAGAAGGAGGTTTTTGGGGGTGTCTCTCCTGGCCAAATTCTGTCTGTGAGGAGTTTGCAGGTCCTCCCCAAGTTTTCTCTGGGTTATTTCGGACTCACTTTCAAAAGAGGTGGTAATCTCAATGCGACTGCCTGTGATAAACAGTGTGCAAAGTGTCATGTGGATTTGATAAAAGGGGTTTAATTGCAGGAAATGCAGAATGAAGTCAACAAGGGCTGTCTTTTTCCCAGGAAGGCTTTCTTCCGGTCATCCTGTGAGACACAACTTTGAAATAGCTGTCCTTCCCTCCTTCCACTCTTCTTTTAATTTGTGTTCCCCACATTTCATCGCAGACAGCTTTTAACACACACAATCCCGGACATCTGTCCCAGGCAGCAGAACGCTGGGCACTTCTCCCCCGCATCGCCCGCGTCCAACAATGACAGTGCAGCGCCAGAAAAGCCTCATTAAATTACAACTTACCTGGTTAACCGCCACTTTCACCTGACATCAATATAACTCAACTGACAGCTGGAAGCCCTGCTCCACTGCAACTCCCAAGGACTTGAATTAGAAACTTTATTGGAGCTGATTAAATTGAATTATGACTGATGCTGTATATATATAGAGAAGGTATAGTGGAAGCATATATCATCTTTATCGGCTGAAATTCAGCCTCCTAACGGCAGTAGGCTCACCTAGAGAGCAAATTGTAGCGGGCTTGGATGTGTCTTCGTTCCTCCCATAGGCTGCCCGGCCACCGTGGGATTTGGCCAGGAACACATCAGAAGCATTTTCCCTGCATTATTGAAGCTGGAGAAATAAACACAGGCTGGCATTTGCGGTTAAGAGTCTCAGTGTAAGCCCCCCAGCCCTTAGGGTGTCTGTATTCACAGCGTACGGATTATTTGTTCGAGGGAATACTTTTTTTCTGCATATTCAGATTATAAAGCGGCCATCTTGTATTCTCCATTTAGGTCAGCAGCCCATAGCCTCCAAAGAAATCATCAACCCTCCAACTGCTGCCGCTAACACCCCCTCCCCTCCTCCCCCCCCCCCCCCCTCCCGCTCTCCCAACCCTGGATTTGATGAAAATGAAAGCGGTGGCCGTCTGAAAGAGACCCTGTTCTTCTGGAAATTACCGGTGATTGACAGTGTGAAAGAAGGAGCTGGGAGAATGTCGGGCTCCTTAAGGGGATTACAGTCAGAGCGCTGGATTCGGAGAGAATGGAGCGTCCCCTACCCTGCTTTTAGAGAGGCAGAGCCCAAACAACAGGCGGGCGCCCGCGGGCTGGCTCAGGGCGGCGCCCGGGGCAGAGCGAGCGGGCAGTGAAACCGCGCGCTGACCGCACGGCTTTGTGCGCCAGACCGCCAGGCCGGCGAGCGGGGTCAGGCCGGGGACGGGCCCGTTCCCTTCAGAAAGCAGGCCGAGCCTTTCAGAGCCCAGCGTCGCCCAAAGTGATATTTATACGCCTTCCCGATGAATGGAGGCAGCGGCTTTCAATAGGGCCGGGCTGATGGAGCCCAGTCCCTCCGCGAAATGAAATGTTCTTTCACGCAACCGGGCTGTCGCAGTGAGAGGGACTTTTCTCTTCTTTTGAGCCGTGTCGGTTTTGTGTGCGGGTTATGGCCGACACAGCCGGCAAGTGCGCTGCCCCCCGCCTCCCCATCACCCCCGGCTTCCATGCCCTGGCCGTTCTGCCTCCAAAGTGGCACCGAACCCTCCCCCTCCCCCTTTGCCATGGCTCTTATCCCCCCACCCCACCCCACTGGAGCCTAAGCTCACCCCTCTGCTTATATAACAAGCCCAAAGTCTCTTCCAATTTCGGCAGCCGTGGCCTGATGCGGATATATTTAGCCGTGCATCTTTCCTCCCTGTGTTTTCCACTATACCCTGCGTGCCCAGGCGGCAATAAAACATTCATGAATTCAAACCCGGAGGCGGTGTGATGACACACTTACTCTACATCCAGTGCAATTAATGTCCACTAAATCTACATTACAATGCAGAAGTCCCATTGGGCTCACGGTGCAGCGCTGAGGAGCACACAAAAGCGCACGCAGCTTCGCTAAGCTAACCGCGCTGGGCTGAAATGCCCTTCGTTTGGGTTGCTTTATTTCTGCTTGTGTGCTCAGTAATGGCGTATTGATTGTGTACGTAGTGAGTCCGTGCTGCACGCTGCACACGCTACCTCTCTCTTCATCTCTCTCTCTTCCCTCTCTCTCTCTCTTCCCTCTCTCCCTCTCTCTCTTTATCTCTCCCTCTCTTCACTCTCTCTCTTTATCTCTCTCTCTCTTTATCTCTCTCTCTCCCCTCTCTCCTTCCCTCTCCGGCTCCCTGCACTGGAGGTTGGCCAGGATACAGCCACTCCGGGGTTTTATAGCACAGAAGGCACCATGCCATCGGGAGCCAAGGTCATGCTGTGCCGCCATATTGCTTTTTATTAGAAGGTGGGCCGGTGCTATAGCTAATAAGGCCTCTTGTTATGCAAACAGCAAGCAGATCTGGAGAAGGCTGTTTCAGTGCATTTCGTAGTAAAGGCTCATGTTTTATATGATGCAATATGGTTGGCAAACTGTATGCATGTGTCTATTAATGTCTTCCAGAGCCTGACACCCCCCTGGTCTACAGCCTGTGAATGTCTTGTTGTTATATACACTGTGTACGGTACAAATAGCTCTCAGTCTTGCTGTAACTCCTCATCTAGAGAGTTCTGAAGTCCTGGCATCAAAGCAATGCCCCCTCATAATGCCTAAAGACATTTCCCCATTCAAATATCCCATTGACTTCTTTTTTTTTTTTTTAATCACTTAATATAAGAACTGTTTCCAAAAATAAAAAAGAGTTGTTGTTTTTTGGAACACAGTTCTTATATTAAGTGATTAAAAAAAGAAAGTTTTTTTGAGTGGGAACACTTTATGACCCAGGGGGCGTGGTTTTGACATCAGACTTTGGTACTCTATACTGATGGAGTGAAAATCACAGGTCAAGAAGAGACAGTGACATCACCGCCCTCCTCCCCCTCTCTCCGTGCAGGTGACTCCAATGGCGGGACCTCCGGAGGGGGGCACTAGGGTGACCATCCATGGGACAAATCTGGGCCTGGCCTTCTCAGAGCTGGTGGGGAACGTGGAGGTGGCGGGGGTTCAGTGCACCCCCCAGGAAGATGGCTACATCATCGCCGAACAGTAAGTCAGCACATACGGATGTGTTCATCATCCACACATGCGGTATGTCACACAAACCACCCGTGAGTCTTTACTCTTGATCTGCTTCAGATGGTTTATCGTTCCTGTACATTAGCATCCCAGCTAATACACATTACCATCATCAGGTGTGGACAGACGTGGACACTTGGTCTGGTGAGGTGGGCGGTCTGCACCTGATGAGTGTGGGCATGTCGCAGAGGCTGCAGGCTGCATAAAGCTGTGGCTATCTCCGTGTGACCTTCCTGTTTTTCTGTGTGTGTGTGTGTGTGTGTGTGTGTTTGAGAGAGAGAGAGAGAGAGAGAGAGAGAGAGACCATAGCTGTCTTCTGTGAGCTGTCCTTACCTGAGAGTGTGGCGTATGAAAGCTACCCAGGCAGAACTGTTCCCTCTGTCACACAGGACACATACGCATCAGCTACCGGACCACAGTGCTGCAGCAGCATTCGATCATTTCGGTGTGTGTAAGCAAGAAAATGTGTGTGTGTGCGTGTGTGTGTGTGCGTGTGTGTGCCTTTGTATGTGAGCGCACGTGTGCGTGTGTTTTACAGAAAAACAGATGGATGAGGCTAATTTACCTTTTTCTTTAATCAACAATGCCTCTCACCCTCTTTTTCAATCTTCCCGTATGCTCTTGTCTAATAAACACGCGGCAGAGCATGTTCTCTCATGCAGGAGACAGCAGGGCGATTATTGCGCGAGGGTCTTGCCATGCGCTGCCTTCTGATTGGTTGGATGTCGGTGAGATTTTGACACAGGGAGCCGCCCTCGCGGTTGGCAGTCTGTCCGCCGCCGTCATTACCGCGCTAGCCGTCATTACCGCGCTAGCTGTCACGCGTCTGCTGTTTACGCCCGAGGTGGAAACACGGGGGCGAAGCCGGAACGCGCGCGGCACCGGCCGGCCTCTGGGCAGCCCGCGGACGTGGTGTCGAGCGGGCTTCTGGTGCGGGTGGCACCCGGCAGCCGCCTCAAAACTGCGGATAATAAATGGGGGAGTTCATTAAAGGAAATCCGTGAATAAAGCCGGTAGCGTGCTGATGACTGGCTGACAGGCCTGGACTCAGAGCGGCAAACATGAAGCCAGGCTTAATTAGCAACCTAGCAGCCTGGGCCTCTTGTCTCGCCCCGCGGCTAGAGACGAGCCAGGAGCTGTCCGTCCCACCGTGTGAGTGCTCTTTTTAAATAGTTAGGTGTAAATTGCACTTTAACAGCCCTGCCCTCCATGGTGAAGTCATATTGCTTGGCCTTGTACAAGTCTTGTCTTTTGGCATCCAGCCCCCCTCCATATTATGTGCAGGCTTATGATCGTATGAGCAGTTCCCCCAGGCATATGTCAAATAGGGTTCAAATTGGGCCCTGGGTGGTGTCCTGAAGTCAGGGGTTCAAATTTGGTACAATTCATGGGCAGCCTATAAAAGCTCTGCACAGAGAAACAAAATGGAGCCAGTTCATACTGGCCTTGCATTTTCTGTATGCTCTGTTGCTAAGAGGATGCGTTCTACACTTCCCTACCGCCCCATGATAACTGCACAAAGCTCAGTGCCGGCTGTTCCCAGACGGTTTGCCTTAATTGTGCTGTCCAAGCCCTGCCATATCAGTGAATAAAGCAGAGAACTACACGGGCTTACGAACTGACAGCGGTTTCTCAAGGGGACCTTTTCCTTCTCTCATGAAAAATGCCAGCGCTGAAGGATCATATAGATTCAGCCCAGGCATTAAACGAGGCCTTTGAGACATTTTTGCACCTCTAAAGGAAGACTGTAAGAATAATCAAAGCGCACTGTACACTGTCCACACACTGTAGTTTCCCCTGCATTATCTGAAGTTCGGGAGACCAGAAGTTCAGTAAAAAAAAAAAGACCTTTTTTTGAATTTGTCGAGGTCGGTTTCCGAGATAGATTTACGCGAGGCCTTGGCAGGACTGCGCTTTCGTGTGTTTCCGGGGCTGTAAACACGCGTGTCGTGGTCAGCGCGCTCTTTCTCTCCGGCGGGGGAGAGGTTGCGCGCTGCATCTGGGGCCTGGCAGGGTGGCGGTAATTGAAATGCGCCGCATGCCACTGGCTGTAGGGGACAATTTGTTAGCAGCACACGGCTCTGACAGCGGCGTAATCCGATTGGGACACCGCTGGAGTGAATTCATTTATATGGCTGTGTAAAAAGTGTCAGAGGAAAATTAGAAAGCTGGCTCAGGACACCACAAGTGCCGCTAAAAGAGAAAAAAAAAAGATTCATAGGCTTTTTTCTTTACTGCTGTATGTTTTTTTGCCTTTGTTTTCTGTCTTGTTTGTGTGTGTGTGTGTGTGTCAGTGTGTGTGTGTTGTTTGTGTACTGCTTGCATCACAATTGCTCTTTTTTCCCAAACTCCCATGGGGTGGACTTAACCGGAACGACCGCGGACTCCAGCTGTTGTTTCCATCTTTATTTTGGTACCCTATTTCCACAGAGCGTTCCTGTCTGCGTAAGGTACAGGTACTGATGTAAATATAGCAGCGAGTGAAAAGCCTTTAACTCCAAAGGTCCCCGGTACAGAATTTTCAAATGGCACGTTCCTTGAAATATTCCCCCAAACATGACACCACCCGACAACACAACACATTTTCCATCCGGAAATGCGGCTTCCTGCTGGCTAGGCCCTAATCCCTTCACTGCTGGAACCTTTACGACAGCCCTGAGCACGCAGGATGGAGGTCAGGCATGCACCCCCTTCAGTATGCGCTGTATCAATCTCTCGGTCAGCTTTTACAAGCGGCGGGAGAATGAGACGCCATCAAACCGCAGCAGATGGCAGAGCCGCCATATGCTATGAGTGACTCACTGACTTGAGCCAGTCTTTGGGCTTTGCTGTAGAGAGCACATTTGTTTGATTTGTTCAAAAAAGTCAGTAGCTGACAGCTAATTATACTACGTATTTATAGAACTGCGTATTATGTATATACGTGTTCGCAGTTATCACTTCTTTTACGCTTCCCTTTAAGTTTACTCTCTGTGACGGGAAGTCACATCGTGTTGCTTAATTACTGTGAGAATCATGTAGGTTGTTGTCGTGACTCTTAGGGCCCTCTGTAGTGTTCCATCCGAGCGCATAGAAGGGCGAGATCGAGCTCCGATTGAGACCACAACAGAGGCGGAATCGGTAAACACTCCGGCGCTCCTGGGTCTCTGAATTCGCAGGAGGAGATATCGGTCTTGTCGGACCGTATTTCAGGCCAGTCTTCTGCCTTCAATAGGACCGAAGCGGGAGAGGTGCAAAACTAATTAGTCCTGATTCAGAGGTTCCGCCCTAAAGAAACAATGATCCAAACCCACCCCCCCATCGCCCCTGACGATTATCGCTCCTGTTTTTTATTACTCTCTGTACGAGCCAATCGATACCCGTCCTCGTTTTATTATGTCATTTGATCTCAGCACCTGCCATTCCGCCGACACCTGATCACACTGTATGATAAAGCTCTATCGATCCACCGCAGACCTCTGTATGATTTACCACGCCCTGGATGAGGCAGAGGGTTTTGGGAAGTTAGTCTGTGTTCCTTTGGGGCTTACCTCCGCAGGGGGTCTGCCTCCAGGCAGTGCCCAGGACATGCGTCAGCACCTCGAAATATCGAAAATGACATTGTGAAAAGAAAGCAGATCAATATCGATCAGTAGCATACAATTGACTTTCACTCTTAACTTTTGATAACATTACATAACATTACATTACAGTTATTCAGCGAATGCTTATCCAAAGCGACTTACATTTATTAGACTGAGCAGGGGCCAATCCTCCATGGAGCAATGTGGTTTTAAGAGCCCAACAGCCGCACTGATCTTATTGTGGCCACTATGGGGCTTGAACCACCAACCTTCTAGGTCTCAGTCAAGCATCTTAGTGACTAGGCCAGCACTACTCAACTCCACTTCCCGTGGGCCGCAGTGTCTGCAGGCATTCGCTTCAACCGTGCACTGCACCACCTGATTTCACTAATGAGCTTATTATCTGAATCAGGCAGGTAAAGTAATGAGTGAAATCAGGTGGTGTACCCTGCAGAAACAAGGAAAGGAGTAGCACTACACCAGGCTATAGGCCATAGGCTATTGGAATGGTTCATCATTGACTTTTTAACGGGTGTTTTTGCGTGTTTTCTGTGTTCTGACAGGATCGTGTGCGAGATGGATGCCACGCACCCGGAGAGCAAGCCCGGTCCAGTGGAGCTGTGCATCGGGGAGCGCAGGCCAGAGCTGCAGGCTCGCTCCTCCCAGCTCTACTCCTTCGTGGTACGGCTCCCTGCTCGCTCCAGCCAGCCCTGAAAATGCTGATGAGCCAATTTGTGTTGTCGCACGGTGTATTATGTTGCTAGGCCATCCAGCTAATTGCCATGACAGGGACTCAGGTATCAGTGGCGGTTTTGCGACCAACTGCTTGTCATCGCTGTTATTTGTAAAATATTTCCCCGCGTTAATCACCAGGAGTAAAGAGGTCACTTCATCAAAGTATTTTACAAGTGTTTCACTTTCACGCTCCGAACTCGTTTCTCAGCACAGTGTCAATAAATTATGCTTTTACAGCTAATATTGCCTTTTACTGGCTCCGCTGCAATTCATTCTAACAGTAAGGCCCTTAAATGACTGGAGGCTTTTGTTAATACCAGGCGAAAGTATAAATGTTTAATTTAGTTGCTAAATAACAAGCTCTTGGCTGCGAACAGCAGAAAGGCCTCTCTGAAAGGTTGTGAAGTTTTAACAATCCTGAGTGCTCATGTTGTTGCTGCTGTCTGACTAATGAAATCACTCCAGATTAAATTATCGGGCCCCTACAGTACATCACGTAATGTCGGCAGGCAGCTGTCCCGCTTTAATGGTCCCACTGTAAATCTACATTTTTCTGGAGACATAATGAAAGAACGCGGATGTTGACTGTTGAGCACGCAATCTCCATTTCTCAGAAGTGAACATTTTGATGACTTCTTTTCCCCAAACAAACAACACAAACACAAAGAGAAATAACAGAGAATAACAGAGCAGGATATGACAGATATAGTAACATTAACCACTTGGAGATGACAGCTATAGTAACAGTAGCCACTTTAGCTCAGTGTGAGTCCCATTTTGAGCACCTGGAGGACCAGGTACTTGCACACCAGTCTACCTCTAAATCCTGCTGACTCCTCCCTCCCCTCCACCCAGGAAGCCTGCGACAAACCGATAAACAACAGCACCATTCACATGCAATTAGTTGGCTCTCCTCAATCAGCGGCAGGTTGCTCTGTTCTTTGAGAAGTGCATTAACCTCTTCTTTGACTCCCGCAAAGATTCAATCTGTGAAACCTGCCACCATAGCTGTGCGCTGACTCAGTTCACACCATATGTCCCCTACAATGTATTTGAGGCAACATTATGAGCCGGAGTAATTAAGATGCTGTGTAGACAAATTCAGCTCGCACAACTCTTATTTTGGGGTGGTGGTGACGGTTTGGAGTTCGTACTAAAGCGTATTTAAACTACAAATTTACTAGTTCGTACTAACTTAAACAGCTCGTCCGCATTTGGGTGCAACAAAACAGTATTATTCTTGCAGGAGGCATTACTGGGAGACTGTGAAGGGAAATGTGTTCCTGTTGTCAGGGCCTGTTCTATGGGTCTCCCTTAGCACAAAAGCACAGTTTGTATACATTTGTCCTGTCTGTTTCTTCCTGTCTAACACCGGGACTCCTATAAACAGTTAGCTTGAGAGTCCCTTTTCGTAACGTCACGATGCAGAAGGTGTAATTCTTACTCTGGACCGATGAAAGCCTGTTTACATGCACAGTCATCTTTTGTGAGGAGCTGAGAAGAAATCAGGCCTTGAATAGGAACTTGAATAGTTTGGAAAGCGGGTGGTGGCTGTTGTGAAATGCAGTGACCATTGTAAAAGGAGGCGTGTGGTTGTTCTCCTCCACTGTAGATGCCGTCCGTGTTGGGGCTGTCCCCAAGTCGAGGGCCCGAGTCTGGGGGCACCAAGGTGACCATCATGGGGGAGAACCTGGGAGCCGGAAGCAGTGTCACTGTCCTGTTCGGGAACCAGACCTGTGAATTCTACGGGTAAGCAACGTGCCCTTCAGCAGTGGGCTGGACCAGCCCTCTTCCAGAAAACCAAAAACAATGCGATTTCTCCTGACTATCTGAGGAATGGCGGTTTTCAGAGCCGGAATGTCTCCTGCAGCATTTCAGTTTCATCATTGAAGATTCGCTCCTGCTGTGAAGGAGCACAGAGGCTGCTGCTGAAGCCTGCACTGATTACATAGCCTGTGCTACTGGCCAAGGCCTGAAAATCCATATCTCCAACCTAATCATGAAAAATCACATCCTGGAAACAAGAGACAACAGGCTGAGCATTAAGCGGCTGGACCTCAAAGCCGCAACGCAGCCTGTGTATGACACTTGTATAGTGTAAATGCACAGAGCAGGGAAACGCTAGCATATGTATACACATCGCAGGCAGGAGCTGTTTCTTGGCCGTGTTCGGGGAAGCATGCAAACTGCAAAACAATTCGGTATGTGGGAGAATTGAAGCATGAAGTGGGCAAGTGTGGGATGCTGCTTGGATACTGGACAGGGTGCGTGGGTGTCCTCAGCAGGTAAAAATTTAATGCAGTAAAATGTCTTCTTTTGTAAGAGTGACTGCCGCTGAAAGTGTTCTCATCTTCTAATCTGTGCATGGGCTGAGAGAGACTGAACAGCTCTTGTCCCACATCCTATCACTGGCCAAAATCTCAAAACGGCTACTCAATGTAACAGTAGTTATACTCCATATTATTGTTGCACAAACTCAGATTTCTATACTTTTTACTGTAAAATCTAGCCAATACCATTTTTCTTTTCAGCAATTAACTTGTTAAGGGATGAAACCTTTACAGAGTAGGTCATTAGGAGCAATATATTGTAAGTTAAGGGAAACAAACATTTCCAGGCTACATTTTCTTGAATTACTCAAAGTTTCAGTCTAATGCCATGTGTTTAAAACACATGTTCTGGTATGGTAATGCTTACTGGGATGAAATTCATGTGTCCTTAAGGATAGGGCAGCCCTGATGCTTTCTCTCTGTCTTTTGTGCTCTCTCTCTCTGACCCCTCCCTCTAGTCCCCAGCTCTCTGCTGTAATTTCACCAGGACCTCTCACTGTGCTGTAACTTTGACTGCCACCCTCTTCTGCCAAGACTTTGTGTACCGTCTAATAAGATTATCATGACCTGCTGCATGAAGCTTTCTAATAATAGCCTTCAAATACCCTTGTTGCTCTCCAGGATAAAGTCAGCCGTTTTTATAAAGACGCCTTTTTTCTTTTCTCCCCATCCCTTGCTCCCTCTCCCTCCCTTCAGGTGTCTATTTAAAGATGAGCCGTGGAGTTCTCATTGTAATGCTGTAAGGTTGATGAGTCGAGGCAGCTTTAATGAGATATTGGCTAATTACAGCCTTCTATTTCCAATGAGTTTCTGGCAAGAGAGGAAGTGGGTGGGGGGTGAGAGCAATGCTTGGCAACTCCCAGAGGGGGTGATGGTAATGAGCAGACAATGAGTTGCAGAGCAGTGGGCAGGTAGCAAAGGGAGATGGGGGGGAAAGTACAGGTAGTACAGATCAAGGGAGAGAGAGGGAGACAAAGAGATGGTACAAGTAACAGAAATTGAGACGGAGACAGAGAAAAGGTAGAGGGAAGACTCTGACATTGCTCGTGTCCCATTCTCCATGCAGGCGGACCATGACAGAGATCGTGTGCTACTCTGCCCCCTCCCTGACCGGGGTGGGGTCTGTGCAGATCAGTGTGGGCGTAGACCGGGCGCAGGTGAGGGAGAGCCTGGTCTTCCAGTACATAGAGGACCCCACCGTGCAGCGCATCGAGCCAGAGTGGAGCATCGCCAGGTAACCCTGCCCCTCACGTGACCCGCACACACACTTCCTGTCAGAGGTAGAGAACAGACCCTCTGTACGGGCACAGCGTATTCAACTTCACTGCGGCTGTAGGCGCAAACAAACGTGAACACAACAAATGAGGTCCTTAACAAAATCCAAAAAAAGTTCCACTGCAAGAGAAGAGACCACAAGGGATGTAGTGCGGTGTTACAGAACTTCTGTGAAAGACTTAAGCATTGGAGCATTTTTTCCAATTATTTTAGTAATTTAGAAAATGGGGTGGAGGGGGACTTCTGTCAGCAGCAATTACAGCCCAGTGAACACTGCTCATGATGGAAAAAACGAACATGAATTATGATCAGTCCTGCATCCACTTCATTTGTGGAATGTGCTCTGCAGTCTCCAGTGGAAGACCTCACAGCGCTGTGAGAGTGGTACAGCACTGTGAGAATGGTATAGGATTGTGAGAATGGTACAGCACTGTGAGTGTGGTACAGATTAGACATCACAGCACTGTGAGAATGGTATAGGATTGTGAGTGTGCTACAGATTAGACCTTACATCACTGTGAGAATGGTACAGCACTGTGAGTGTGGTACAGATTAGACATCACAGCACTGTGAGAATGGTACAGCACTGTGAGAATGGTGTAGGATTGTGGGTGTGGTACAGATTAGACCTCACATCACTGTGAGAATGGTATAGGATTGTGGGTGTGCTACAGATTGGACCTCACAACACTGTGAGAATGTCATAGGATTGTGGGTGTGGTACAGATTAGACCTCACCGCACTGTGAGAATGGTATAGGATTGTGGGTGTGCTACAGATTAGACCTAAATGGTAAATGGCCTTTATCCAAAGCCCTGTACAATTGATGCTTCTCATTCACCCATTCATACACACACTCACACACCGATGGTGATCGGCTGCATTCAAAGGCACCGACCAGCTCGTCAGGAGCATCTGGGGGTCAGGTGTCTTGCTCAGGGACACTTCGACACAGCCCGGGCGGGGATCGAACCGGCAACCCTCCGACTGCCAGACGACTGCTCTTACTGCCTGTGCCATGTCGCCCTCATGTCGCCCCCATGTCGCCCGACCTCACATCACTGTGAGAATGGTACT
Organism: Conger conger; assembly: GCF_963514075.1. NCBI lineage: Eukaryota > Metazoa > Chordata > Actinopteri > Anguilliformes > Congridae > Conger > Conger conger. The sequence goes on from NC_083769.1 coordinate 25,964,041, forward strand.
GTGAGTGTGCTACAGATTAGACATCACAGCACTGTGAGAGTAGTACAGAGAAGATCTCAGGACCATGAGAGTGGTTCATATGAGACCGAGCTCATTCATGTGCCTGTCCTCAGCCATCCCCCATCACTTACATCCAGACAGAGTCTCTCCAGCCTTGCTTCTCTGGGCCTGTTTGTTGTTTGTGTTTCTATAAAAAGAAAGCGGAGGCTTAGCCTCAAAGCCAGTTCAATACTGCGAAGGCCCAGAGATTGGTCTGGATTAGAGATGTTCCTCTGGGCTGGGAGAAAGCAGCTGGGTTCGATATTCCAAGGCTCGTACCTGAGACGGAGCGCAGAACGGCGGTAGCCGCTCTCCAGCGGGATGGGCCACGTGCGCTTGTCGCGGTGGGGAGCTCGAAGGCGTCGGTCAGAGTAATTGGCAATTTGATCCGTCGATGTTTCGCTGGCAGCTCTGTAATTAGCGAGACAGACGACGGCGGAGGTGAGCCGACAGGGCGGCGGAGACGTTGGGAACATGTGGCAGAGGTGCGAGCTGGGAACAGATGGTGGGAGATGGAGGTCTGCCTGTCAGCGAACAGCAGGGGTATCCTCTGTGGCTGGAGAAGGAGAGAGACGGAGGAGCCCGCCCCACTTTTCCTTCTTCAACTTTCCCTGTCCTTCATGAGGCAGCAGTATTGCACGTGCCCTCTCAGGCTCTCAGCAACGTTCCCAGAAACATCCAGAACAAATGAAAAAGAGAAAAAAGGAAAGCCAGAGATGTTCAAATGCTCTATCCTTTTAAAGTGGCTTCTAAACATATTACGAAAACAACTGATTGGTAGAGAAGGATCGGTCTGTTTGAAACTACAGAGGCTTAAAGTTTGAGTCTAGCGCTTTTCTGATGCTCTGCTTGACCTTAGAAAACAGCATATTCCTCTCTTCTTCTTATGTCTCTTTTTTCTCGCTTTTCCTCTCATTCCCCTCACCTGCCGTCCTTCCTCAGTACTGATCTGTATCTGTCACCATCATTTCTCACATCCCCTTCCATTTTTTTACCCCTCATTCTCTTCGCATCAGTCTTCTGCATTTTCAACCGCGATGTCCACTTTGTCATTTTCACACAATCTGCCCTATCTCTGAGTCCCAGCGCTCTCAGGCTCTCTCTCCCTGTCTGCTGCTGATGCCTGTCAGCTCGCTGTCTCCCATTGGCTGTGTAAGATGAGTGTGCTGATTTTGCAGACCGGTGTGAACAGAGGAAGGGGCCTCTGCCCTGTTTTTCTTGCCAATTTCTGGCCGCTGTAGACCAGCCCCAAGGACAAGCTTCTCAGCGGAGAGCTCGGGCCCTTCCCAGCCGCAGTGCAATAATGCAGTTAAAATGCGGTGGGCTTGTGCGCCATATGGCACGTTCAAACGAGCCACGCGTTCGCAGTCCTCCCAGCAGCAAGCGGCCGGTCGCTTTATTCCCCACAGCCGACCTGAATAACAGAAAGTGGGTAAACAGCTGTAGGAGAGGTCTGCGGTCTTGTCTTTTGTTTTGTTCCGTCCTCGCTTGTTTGTGTTGTGTGTAATCGAACCAGAAACGCTCTCGGAATATTAACATGCCTCCAACCACCTGCGTCCACGCTTCTCAAAGGAAAATGAGGCCCGTTTGATAACAGCTACTGAAGTTTGTCGAAAGATGCTTTCATCGTATCTCCCTTAAAAAGCTTTGATAGAGAACAGGTTTGAGGCAGTTTCTGACATGAAAGTGTCTCAGAGTGCTGTATTTGACCGAGACAGGAAGTAGAGCTGTGCCTTCCTGTCCTGACGCTCTGTATTTCCTCTCTGTCAGCGGCCACACCCCGCTGACTGTGACCGGGACCAACCTGGACGTGGTGCAGGAGCCTCGCATCCGGGTCCGATACGCCGGCCACGAGTCCGTCAACGTAAGTACCTTCGGGCCCTCGCCCTCAGCGAATGATGCTGAGGCACTGGAATCGGGTTTTTATCGAGCATCTCGAACTGAACTCCTGGAGACCTGCGGCTGTCAAGAGGGTTTTTAGTAGTTTTTATCACTTCATGACTACATTTATTTTCGGATTGGGGAAACCAGGCCTGCCAAGTGTGTTCCTGGAGATCTAACATTCTGTAGGTTTTCTCTCCAAGCCTAACAAATGCACACCTCATTCAACAACTTGGGATCTTTCTGAGCTGCTAATTAGTAGAATCAAGTATGCCAAATTACGGTTGAAATGAAAGCTACAGGGTGGCAGAGCTCGAGGAACACGGTTGGCTGCCTCTAAGGCTAAACAGTCTACGTATCACGTATCTCATTTTCAAGGCCTCAACTGGCTACGGCTTGAAAGGAAACCGCAAAACCTGCAGACATTGCAGCCCTCCAGGACCGGAGATCTCTGCTTTAAACTGTGGAGAGATCAGTCCTCCCAGACTGGCTTGTGTGAAATGACAACTTACCGTGGAACACACACTGTCAGTGGAGATTCACAGACGTCCACAATGTAGTATACATCCAATGCACTTCCATGGACTTCATCTATATTATAATGCATGGTTTTCCAAAGGCAGCAATGCATATGCAGGATTTTAAAAATATATAATTTTACCTTAATTTTACCAAGAAAATTCTGTTGAAAAAAATCACTTTTCGAAGGGAGACCTGGCCAAGAGGAAAGCAATGAGAATTTGTCTGTTCATTTATTGTGAAGTGCTGCAGTATCTTTTCTGATTTTGGTAATGTTCTGTTTTTCATTATAGCTTTCATATTGAAGTGCATTCCATTTCTGTAAGGGTGCAGGTATTCAATCTTTTGTGGACACAATCTCTCTGGCTCTGCAGTACCAACCATTTACAGATAGCTGAGAAGCTTGTTGTGGTGAAGCGCTCCAGGACCAGGGTTGTATATTGTGTTGTCTGAGGTAGTGCTGTAAGCCAAAGTACTTATGAGGACTTAAGCACTTGAAAGTGCTTGTAAGGAGCAGCTTTCAGTAAATAAGAGCAGGAAATAGTGGACTAATGAATGGAAGGCATATCTGTCTGCAATGTGACCTCTACCCTCAGTCGATAGACATTTCCCTTCTCAACCTGCACTATCCTTTAGTTAACTTAGTTAACTGCCCAACTGAATAATTCACCGCCCACAAAATGTTTTGTATGCAGTATTTCATGGAAACTTCCAGAAGCCAATCGTGGTCGCCCACCATTGGATGTGATGACTATAGAGCACCTTGTTCCTTTGGCTTTGTTGTGTTTTGTTTTGTCTTTGGCTGGAATTAAAAATCACTGTAGCAAGAGTTTAATGGAATTCTTGGTGGGAGGGGGTCAGGGTCGGTTCCTTAATGGCTTTTAATGGAAGATTAACTTTTGTCAGAAGCCCTCGTCAGCATAAAGAGGAGCAGAATAATCAGGGCATGGGGTGGAGGGGGAAAATCGTTACAGATTGGATTTGCTGTACAGTACCGGGGTCCGTGTTTAATTAAGAGAATGGGATTTTTTTCCCTTCTGGTCAGGGTGCGAGGCTGAGAGGGCAGGAGTGCAGGGTCTCCTGAGAGAGAGGAGAACAGGTACAGTAGTGCTGGGCAAGCACTACTGTACACATAAGGGGCTATTCTGTTCATGCGCGCACAAACGCATGCATGAACTTGCACATGAGCACAGACAGATGCATACACACACACACACACACACACATGCACAACACATATTGCATGTACACAGTCACCCATACATGCACAGAAACACTCAAGTGAAAAGATACATACAGTACATACACACACATACACAGACAATCATATACACACTCGAAACATGTGCACACACATGCCCATGTACACGTACGCATTCACACATGCCACTGAACGCCTACACAGGCACAGACACTCAGAGGGCCCACACATGCACACATTCACACACACACACAGGCGCAGACTCTCAGAGGGCCCACACATGCACAGATGAACACACACAGACACTCAGAGGGCCCACACATGCACAGATGAACACACACAGACACTCAGAGGGCCCACACATGCACAGATGAACACACACACACACACACAGGCACAGACACTCACAGGGCCCATGCAGTTTTGATTTGGTTGTGGAAGCCTGTCTTAAGTACAATTTCCTCCCGGCAGTTGCAGTGGAGCTGCGGGCTAATCTCTTGTGTTAATCTGGCAGAACGGAATAGAACAAGAGCTTTTAAAAGCCATTGGTTCCCGAAAGCTACTTTCATCCTGCACATTTATTCCCCTCTTAATCAGTCAGGGACTCGCCCGCTGTTCTGCGGAAGTGTTTCCGTGCCCCTGGGGGTTCTGCCGCGACTGCATGGCTTCCCAACACCGTCGTTGTGACTTAGGCCACCGTCTCTGCATGTAGCTCAGAGTACCCGCATGACTCCCCTAAAGTCCTCTTTTTAACTAAAATCCCTCCATTCTGGCACTACAGCTACGCTGTGCGGTACTTTGGAAGGAATTTATCTGTGCAAAATTTTGGGAAAAATCCAACTCCTAAAATCCATTTGAGCCGGTGCAGTCGTTGCCTGTGCGTCAGGCACCAGGAGGTGGAGAATCCTGTTTAAAGGGATATTTCACTTCGGTGTAACACAAGTCGTTTAGTGGTACATTGCCCGTTTTACAGGTATTTACATAGAGTGAACTCTAGCAACATCAGTTGTCCCTGCCAAACATGAATGGCATCACCATATTTCCCATTTGTCCAGCTCCCAATTCACTCCCATTCATTTTTGAGACCTTGCCAAAATGAATAGTTTTAAAGCACACACAACCAACGACGAATAATACAGTAAATCGATAAAGGAGAGTACTAACATGGTCTTTTTCAGCTGATAAGCTGTTTTCATGTGTAGGTTAGCTTTACTGTAAATAGAAGAACTATTTTCAGTTTGGCTACTGTGTAGAAATATAGCAGGTCGTAGTTTTAATGCAGGCGCCCACGTGAATGTTATAGTGCTCAAGGGTGCACTAAGGATACATTTTCCGGTTCCGCTTTTTCTTTTTAAGGTAATAAAACAACAAAAATGTGTTAGAACTCACTTTATCAATCTATTGTTCTCTGTTGTTAGTGTGTACTTACTTAGTGTGTACTTACTGTTCATTTTGGTGAGGTCACAAAAAAGAATGGAACGGAATTGGGCGCCGGACAAACTGGAGATACGCCGATACTGTTAATGTTTGGCAGGGACAGCTGATGTTGCTAGCGTTCACGCAAATGGTGTAAGCTCCACAAAATGACTTGTGTTGTACCAAAGTGAAATATCCCTTTAATGTGCCGTCTGATGGCTGCAGAGGCCCGTCAGAGCTGGAGAACTGGCAGCTCTTTGATTCTGCCAGAAAGAAGCCTGTGAAGTTTTATTAACCACAGAGGTTACAATTACACATCTCTTCATCCCTCGCCCCGTCTGCAACCCGGAGAAACGGCGAACGGTAGGGCAGCCCGGCAGCCACAGACAAGCTGCTTGTCAAGTCAACCTTCCAACTGTCACCTGTATCTTCCAAAATTGCCCCCACTCCCCCCCCACCTGAAATTGTCACAAAGACGGGACAGGAACGGGTGACAATTTCCTTTATGAAAAGCTCCCTCTTGTCAGCGTGTCGTGCTGAAACATTATTCACAGTCCTGATTACCACATTCACAAAAGAAGAACGTCCAACCCCCTCCACCCCCACCCACCTCTCCTCCGCGGGGGAAGAACATCCTTCACCACATCTCCCAGCTTTAAAAGGCAATAATGATTTCTCAAGATGCATGTTATAATCTATCAGAAGCAATTTGAGATGATCAGAGATGCACTTCACTTCAGTTTAGGAGCACGGCACTTCAAATCTATGCGCAATCAGTTTCTGTGCTTAGAAAAGGAGCTCTGCAAACCAGAATGAGATATCTCCCCAGGGGGTTCCTGGCAAGAGTTGGAAAATGTATGAAGGATGTATATTTTACAGCTTATGGATTTTTCTGTTTCCATCACCTTCTCATTAGTGTTGCTTATTTATTCACATTTTTTTCCTTCATTATTTATTTTTTATCGTATTTCTTTTTTTTTTGGCTTCACAAATGCTGCATACATTCCTTTCCAGCCACTTTTCTTGGCTGCCAGCCCATTACAAGTGTATATTGACTATAGGACAACAGAGGGCATTATTCAGTGCTTGTAGCGCAGAGCACAGCTATTTCAAAGCAGTGTTTTCATTTATTATGTTACCGCGTAGCAGCGTCTCAAGTGTGGAGCTGCCACTGCTGCAAAGTGTTACATTAACCATTCATTTGATTTTCAAATTTCATTAAGCAACGTTCTTATCTTTCCATATGCGCACAAGAGGGACTCCCTCTAACCAAGAGCTTGAGAAAGCTTGTGATCACAGCAGAGGCTGTGAATTAGGGAGATTTTGAGCTTGAAGGGGGGTGAAGGGGCTCAAAATGTCCCCCAATGACTTGCACTTACTGTAAAGCTCCCTCGTGGAATAGGTGGGTTGGGCGTGGAGGGGATTTTGTCTTCCGAGCCTTCGCTCTTCCCCTCCTGAGCTAGAGCCATAATGGATTCCGCTGCACACTCGTGTTAATGAAACCAGTCAGAGAAGGGCAACCAATTCAGCTCAGTGTTCCTCAGTACCTCAGTACCGCGGTACTCATAAAATAAAGAAAGCAAGTCCAAACAAGTCCAATTACCCTTAATGCCATCATCCTGAAGCCACCGTGGCAGTGGAGCATAACTGATGCTTATTTGTTGATGAGGCGCAGGGTCCAGGAGACCAATTCAATACCCCTGTACATCGCAGTATCAGCCACATGCATCACCCAAACAAAGCTATCGACTACCTATAATTGCACCTGGCGGCAGTCGGGATCATCCGGTTATTTTTCCCCACACTGCGGTTTGAGCTCCGTCTCCTCCACGGAGACTCTGCTCTGGTGATTACTGAAAGAATGTAAATCCAAGTCTTCGTCATATTATCCACATTTTAACCTTCATATTATGTTTCACCCCATCCAGTGTTTGATAGCTCTTAAAAAACAGTTTTTTTGACATTGTCTTATTTTCTTTGTGAATGATTCTGGTGGCACTTTCTCATAAGGTGTCAAACGTTCACTTTCTGTACCTTAAAATGTTTCTCACAGATTTTTTCGTATTCATGGATAAAAGGCTAGTAATTTAGGAGACAGTTAGAAGGCGACACCCAAAGTGTCCAAATTTTTCTATTGCAATAATTTAGCATTTATTTAAACCGTTGGGGTCATAAAATCTTCACATAATATGAGGGTTAAGAAACAGCATAGATCGTGGCTGCCACCTCGGCCTATATACTGTATGTGCTTCTCTCTCTTTCTCTTTCCCTCCTTTTCTCTCCTCCTTATTCTTTCCCACTTTCTCAATACTTTTCCCTCTCTCTCTTTTCTTCCCCCAATTTAAAAACACGCGTTGTTGTGGAGATGCATGACGGCGCTTGTTTGAAACACACAGCGTCCGCCGATGGCGTAGCAGATGGTTGTGTGGGCTAGAGCTCACTTGGAAACGTTGTGGTTCCGACTAGCGCCGGGCGGGTATCTGTGGGAGCATCTGTGCCTGCTCTTGTTGCCTAAACCATAGGACCCCCTTTCCACAATGCACAGGCAGCACCAGACACAATGGCTATTGCACCTGAGAAATGAATTTTTTTACTGTGAGTCAATAAGCATAATTTTTATTTAAGTGCCACGAGAAAATTCCAATACAGAACAATTCCATACATTTTATATGAAACCTAAAGTATCAGTGTAAATCAGATCTTGTTTCTACAGCATTTGTTTTCTTTCCAGTTTTTATGGAAAGCACAATGTTCTCACGGCATATATCGACCTTTGAATTCGGTCTATGAATGAATTCGTCATTAAAAACAATATCATGGAATGCTATGCCGTAAAAGGTTTATTTGCTTTACTGTCGGAGATTGTAGTGCAGTGTACCGCAATCATAATGCATGACAGCCGTATGATATGGCTCAGGTACCGTTACCTGTGGATTCGCTCTGACGGCGGTAATGCTGGAGTCGTGTTTCCTCCATGGTGTCCCGGGAAGAGCTGACTCTCCCCTGAACCCCTCCTCCATACCGCAGGCTGTTCCCGCTCCAGAAACGCGGGATGCACTGTGAGGCCGCTCCATATTTCTGCTCGTATTTCCACAGCCGGAATGAGCGGCCATTTGCTTTACAGAGACGTGCTGTTCGTTTCACTCTTTCTGTCATTTTCACGATGCTTTTGCATTTGGATATGGGTATCACTTTAAACAGTTTCAAATGAATTAAATAAATCGGTATTCACGAAAAATTTGAATGCGCTGTGAGGAAATGTTCTTTGTTTGATGGTCTGGATCTTAAAATAATATCCCATGACGGATTGAGAAGGACGCCTGTATTTCCTGAATAGCAAAAATGTACTGAACTGTGAGTTAACAACAGTCACCGATTGGCCTGTTTTTATTCTTACACAGAATGAAAGAAGTGTCGATAAACTTAATGAGGTTCATAATTCTGAAAGCTGAAGGTGCCACTGTTTCTATCCGATCACAGCAGCCGGTAGCGTTTCTCACGCATAGCGTTTTTCTGTAGCTGTGTCAGACGGGTTGTAAAGACTCCCTATCGATCGCCTTCTACTCTTTGTCTCAAAGGCACAGGAAGAGTCAGTAGGGCTGTTGTTGCCAGTCCAGTAGAGTTTTGAAGATACTTACAGTACAGTAGCTCTAATTAAGTCTCCTTCCCAAGAACTGATAAAGGAGAGTTGGGAGTTGAAAACTCCCTGCACAGGAGTGAGTCAGCGCAATCAGTTTGATGCCTCCACTGCTGTTGCCTTTCTCACAGACCACCCCCCAGTGGTAAAATCTCAGTCTCTATTCATGACTCTCCATCTCCATCACTGAGAGAACCAGGGCCTCTCTCGGCAGCTGCCAGCTGAGAGCTGCAGCAGGTAGCGCCTGAAATGGGCATGCCCAGCATACAATCATAATTATCGTCATTAGCGGTGGCTGCGCTATCGATACTTGGAGGCACCTTGGGGAGAGAAATTGTCACCGACATCACGTGGAGAAGGTAAAGCTGTTCATTTTGTGCAGGTTGCGTTCTTAGGGGTTGGGTTTGCGACTTGATGAATGGTGTTTAGATCCTGTAATCAGAGACTGCTTGTTCTAAGTGTGAAGTGCATTCGCTGCACTTCAGACCTCCAGCACGGCACCCCTGTACCGTTCTCTTTATTTCTCCTCTTCTCTCCCTCTCTCTCTCCCTTCCCCAGGTCTGTAAGGTGCTGAACACCACCACCATGAGCTGCTACGCTCCTTCCCTGACGGCCGAGTACCGGCCCGGCCTGGACTCGGTGAAGCACGCCGACGAGTTCGGCTTCATCTTCAACAATGTGCAGGCCCTGCTCAGCTACAACAACACCAACTTCATCTACTACCCCAACCCCTACTTCGAGCCTCTCAGCACCTCTGGCGTGCTGGAGCAGAAGCCAGGCTCCCCCATCATCCTCAAGGTGTGATCATGAGTACTGTTACTGAACCCCTGCCCTCGACCCCACCCAGTTTGAAAGAAAGATGTCAACCTTCTCTCCCCAAGGTTTCATATGCATTTAACCTTGAGCTTTGCTGTACTCCTGGTGTATAGAGCTGCCAAATCATATATGTGTTAGCATGCAGTTGATAGTTTAAATGAGGGATATGAGACACGTATTTATCACCTTGAATGCAATGCAGTATTAGGGAGCTGTGACGAGAGGGCTTCACACACACAACTCTAACTCCCCTCTTCTCCACCTACAGGGCAGGAACCTGGTGCCCCCTGCTTCAGGAGGGGTCAAACTGAACTACACAGTGCTTATCGGGGAGACGCCCTGCTCTGTCACCGTCTCTGAGACCCAGCTGCTGTGTGAGCCGCCCAACCTCACCGGACAGTACAAAGTCCTGGTGAGCCAACCGTGTGCTTCTGTGTATGGGTGTGTGTGTGTCCTTTGATACCAGAAGCAGGTGGGGATTTTTGTGTGTGTGTATGAGTGCAGGTGTCTGTGTAGGTTTGTGTCAGCAGATATGTGTATATGCCTGTGTACTGTTGGTGTGTGAGTACAGGTGTGATGGTCCCAGCAGCAGCTGGCTGTGGGAGTGTTTAATCCTCCCAGTGATAAGAGCCTCAGAGGAGAGACACCCGAATGAGGCTGAGAACCTGAGCTCCAGCATTATTTTACTGATCAACTAAGTGTGAAAACTTTTAATCACAGAGCTTCCAGATGGCTCCTGGCATGAGTGCCGGCTGGACTCTGTATCCAGGGCTCTTTAGGTTCCCCTCAGCTATAGCTCCTCCCAGCCCAGCCGCATAGCAGATGCTGACAGGCTGCCACCAGTGAAAGACAGGCCCCTCCTCCAATGGGTGCTGTCTTGTAGTACCTTGTGGCAATCATACGAAATGTTAATGAAAATAAATGTTGAAAATTAAAAGTGTTCAGGAATTTCACTCATGTCTAAAGCATTAAAGCATTACGATAATAATAATAATAATAATAATAATAATAATAATAATAATAATAATCTAGTTTTTTTATATATACATTATTGCACATAAAGAAAAAAAAAATCTACATGGAATTTTTCCCAGTTTTCTGAAAACAGTTTGTATGCGTGTGCGTGTGTGTGTGCTCAGGTCCAGGTGGGCGGGCTCCACGTTTCCCCCGGGGCAGTGCACATCCTGTCCGACAGCCTGCTGACCCTGCCTGCCATCGTCAGCATCGCGGCCGGCGGAGGCCTGCTGCTCATCATCGTCATCATCGTCCTCATCGCCTACAAGCGCAAGTCCCGCGAGAACGACCTCACCCTCAAGCGTCTTCAGATGCAGATGGACAACCTGGAGTCCCGCGTGGCTCTGGAGTGCAAGGAAGGTGAGACCAGCACCAGGGCGTTGTGGGTGATTTTCCGGGAACTGCATTTTTTTTACAGCACATCAGAAGTCAATTAAGAGTGGTTACGTTTTTTTAATGTTTCTTGATAAAACTCACAGCTTAACACTGACACGCTTTCATACAGAAAATCACTTTGCAGTGGTTCTGAGGTACGAGTTGCTATGCTACCACTGTGGTGTGAATTGCCGATTTACCACCGCGAGCACTTCACCTGAAAATAGAGCAGCTTCTCATTCACAATTCTGTATAACGCAGTAGTTTTGTAAATGAGACTTTGCGTATGGGCACTTTACACATTAGAATGAAACACAGCTTGTTCCCGTCGTCGGAACAAGGCAGGCTGTGCTGTGGAAGAGCAGGGCTCAGACAGCCGGGCTGGCTGCGGAGAAGCACACCGTTTCCCAGGCTGCCTTTTGAAGCCTCGCGCACGGCACTTCATTTCTATTTCATGGCGGAAGGCCCTTACGAGGCTGCCTGATTTGAGAAGCTGCACGGAATTAAGAATTGATCGAGACGCTAGTCTCTGGAGAGCCTGAAAGGCAGCGAGTGTAGAGTACGGTAGAGTAAATCTTTATTGTCCCAATGGCCAGTTTTCTTTGTAGGGTGTCACATAAAAATGACATGGATAATAATGTAGAATTTACGACTTACATACAGGTGTAGTCATACACGTCATAAATAATGAATGAAGCTTTCATTTGAACTTCATAATAGCATAGTAAGGATGTAGCCAGCTTCCTACTAGCCCACCGGCCCTACTCTGCAGTGGGTGAAAAAGAGTGTGAAGCATAGCTTCAAGGTCGACTTCAGAGACACGCTGCCTGTCTCTGGGATCAACTGTCCACTGGTAAGACAGCTCTCGTGCTCTGCTCTGTTACAGTAGGCCCTGCAGGGTTTTTGGGAGACTGTGTGGTACATGGCACTGTAGCATTCTGGTGCATTGCAGTTTAGTGTTCATAATGCACCTGCAGAGATCTAACATTAGCCCAGCTGGAAAACTGCAAACATAAAAGATGCAAAGTAAACAACCAGTATGAGAGTGAGATATTTGCTGAGGGTGTGTACATTACATATAAGGAAGGCTCCAAGGAATACAATGGGATTTTATTTTATTTTCCCTGATAAAAGAGTGTTTATTCACAACTGACCTTCACACACGCGCCTACTCCACCTGCAGACTTCACACCTGATGTTCAGCCCAATATGACGTGCGTTCAGATAAAAACCCGCGGATGTGTTTTTTCCCTCTGAAGAGAAGCTTGTAAGAGTAAATGTAGGCGAATCAGCGGAGCGAGACCCGGCGGTGTTAACACACAAGTCGAGTTGCGGAGAAGCAGAGAGGGCACGTCGTAGAAGCGGGTGTAATAAGGCGCTTCTTCTCTTTTTCCCTCTCCCCTCTTCCCCTCTCCCCCGCGGTATCTCTCCTCTCCGGCACCGCTCGGCCGGCCGGGCATGGGGTTGCCATGGAAACCGCCGGCCGTTTACTCCCGGATATTAATCCCGTCGGGCTCCCCGGAGACTCGGTTAAAGCACGGTCAGAAGGCGCCGCTCTTCTGCGCTGAATGAAAAACAGCCAAGGGCCCGGGGCCCCAATACAAACACGGCACCCTGTGCCTGAGTGCGGCGCGAGGGTCACCCTTATTATACAGGTGACACCGCGGGAGCAGACGTATGGGGTAGAGAAAGCGGCCTCCCACTTCACTGACCTCTGCCCTCCTGAGCGGGCGAGGGGCGGTTTGTACAGGTTTCTCCTTGGCGCCGCGGCGCTCCTTCCTGTTCCCGCGCTGCTGGCTACTCGTCGAGCTGCATGGGGCTCACTGCATTAAAAACATGCACACCGGCAGACTGGCAGGGGTGTGGGGAGGAGGGTCATGTTTAAAACACAAGACTGGTGTCTGGAGGGTTGGGGTGGAGGAGGATTATAGACCTACCTGAGCCCCTTACGGGGGTATCTGTTTCTCCACTGGGCCTCGAAGGGAGGGTTGGGGTTGGGGTTGAGGTGAGTGCGGGGGGGGGGTGTGATCGTACACAGTGTGGGGCCTTCCTGGGGCAGGTCTACATCCAGACTCAGACCCAATTAGCCATATCACACCTCTGTCTCAAACAGCAGGGGACAGCCTAGTTTCAACACAACCAATTTACTGTGGAGGACATGTGTGTCTGTGTGTGTGCTTCTGTGTGTGTGTGTGTGTGTGTGTGTGTGTGTGGGTGTGTGCCAGAGAGAGAGTGAGAAAGAAAAAATAAAAAGACCAAAAGAATGAGGAGAGGAGAATGCAAGACGTAATCACTTAAAAATCCAGTCATGTCTTTTTTTGGTCTTACTTTAAAGCCCAATGCTGCCATTCATTTTAACATGTTGCAGTGTATTTTGCATGAGCAGCAGTGTTGTACATGTGCTTATCTAGCACACTGTCTCCATCTTATTTTTATCATGAAACCCATCGACAGCCTTCAGACCCAGACATAGTATGCCTATTTCAACCCTCAGCTTCAATTATCATTTTTCCTTTTTTTATTTTACCATGGTGAGAAACCGCTTTGTTACTGTATATGATTGTGTGTTTTGGTGGATGTACTGATTGTTTTATCTTTTACTGGAATACATTTTATTTAATTCCCCACTCACTTTCTTGCACTCTTTTATTATTTTATTTCTTTTCTTATGATATGTGGGAGTTGATGGCTTTCTGTGCCTTGTGCTGTTTTGTTGTACTGTTACAATAAAGGTGTGTTAAAACCTAAAAAGTCTCTCTCTGTGTCACCCTCTCTCTCTCTCTGCCCTATCTCTCTCGCTCTCACACCAGCATTCGCCGAACTGCAGACCGACATCAACGAGCTGACCAGCGACCTGGATCGAGCGGGCATCCCCCACCTGGACTACCGCACCTACGCCATGCGCGTGCTCTTCCCCGGCATCGAGGACCATCCTGTGCTGCGGGAGCTGGAGGTGAGCGAGGGGGAGGGACCACCTCAGGACGTTCTGAAATAGCCGCCATATCCACAGCCTCTCCTACAGCTCTGCAAACAGGGCCTCCACTCAGAGCTCTCCTACAGCTCTGCACTGGGGCAAACAGGGCCTCCACACAGAGCTCTCCTACAGCTCTGCCAACAGGGCCTCCACACAGAGCTCCTACAGCTCTGCCAACAGGGCCTCCACACAGAGCTCTCCTACAGCTCTGCACTGGGGCAAACAGGGCCTCCACACAGAGCTCTCCTACAGCTCTGCCAACAGGGCCTCCACACAGAGCTCCTACAGCTCTGCAAACAGGGCCTCCACACAGAGCTCTCCTACAGCTCTGCCAACAGGGCCTCCACACAGAGCTCCTACAGCTCTGCAAACAGGGCCTCCACACAGAGCTCTCCTACAGCTCTGCCAACAGGGCCTCCACACAGAGCTCTCCTACAGCTCTGCCAACAGGGCCTCCACACAGAGCTCTCCTACAGCTCTGCCAACAGGGCCTCCACACAGAGCTCCTACAGCTCTGCCAACAGGGCCTCCACACAGAGCTCTCCTACAGCTCTGCCAACAGGGCCTCCACACAGAGCTCTCCTACAGCACACAGAGCTCTCCTACAGCTCTGCGCTGGGGCAAACAGGGCCTCCACACAGAGCCACAGTGCGCAAAACTCGATATGTAATGCCCAAATGATGTGTAGTGCCCAACTACATTTTATTTCAGCTACCACTAGCTGGCAAGCTGGCTGAATTCTGTAATTGGAAGAATGATATCTGTTACCAGACACAATGTTGTTGTGAAGGAGAAACAAGTAATTCACCCCAGAAGACGTCCTGGATGGTCCATAGTGTGTTTTACATTCAGAAGAATCGCTCCAGCTCCTGTGCAGCTATAAAATTGAAAATGTGTTGATGGATCGCTTCTGCAATGTGTGACGGTGGCTGTGGAATATGGTTTTATTGACAAATCACGGTGTGCTTTGTTTTGTGTTCCACATAAAACCATCAGATACCTAATAAGAGTAATTACCACGGGAGGGAAATTCCTCAAACGATGATGAATTGGCCATGTTCAGCAGCTGATGACAGCTTGGTGAAATTATGCAGGATTGTGTTTCTTACCAATTCCCTTGTGGAGCGTAGCGCTGTGTGAATGCCTCTGTTGAGGAGACCTGGGACAAGTAATTATCTGAAATACTGAGAACAAAATTCTCCTTTCATGTGAATGTAGTTTTTGGTTCGTTACACGGCTCACTGAAAATTCTCAGGAATCTGCAGTGTTTTTACCAGAATCTGAAAAATGACAGTACATTCCCATAACCCAGCACAACCTGACACCCAACACCACCTTACACCTATAGTTATAATATTGTGTTATTCAGCTGATGCTTTTTTTCCAAAGCAACTTATTGAGAGTTGATTAGACTGAGCAGGGGACAATGTGAGGTGGAGGGCCTTGCTCAAGGGCCCAACAGATCTTATTGCAGCTACACCGGGGCTTGAACCGCCAACTTTCCGGGTCCTAGTCATGTACCTTAGCCACTAGGCTACAGGCTAGCCCTCCTTACACCCACCTTTCATCCAGCACCACCTTACGCCCTCCTGAAAATTCTCAGAAATCTGCAGTGTTTTTACTAGCATCTGAATAATGACAGTACTTGCTGTAAAGTGTGTGTGTGAGCCAGGGGTGATGTTGAGTTAACACCTTTTGTGCCGTGCGGTCCCCAGGTCTCGGGGAATGGGCAGCTGAGTGTGGAGAAGGCCCTGAAGATGTTTGGCCAGCTCATCAACAACAAAGTGTTCCTGCTGACCTTCATCCGCACCCTGGAGCTGCAGCGCTCCTTCTCCATGCGCGACCGCGGCAACGTGGCCTCGCTCATCATGACCGCCCTGCAGGGCAAGCTGGAGTACGCCACCGACGTGCTCAAGCACCTGCTGTCCGACCTCATCGACAAGAACCTGGAGAGCAAGAACCACCCCAAGCTGCTGCTGCGCAGGTCTGTCGCTCTCGCCAACACGCTGGAGCTGACCCTGGATCAGTTTAGCCTACCCAAATCATACCCTCGCCTCAGACCCATTATTGGAGGGAAGGGTTAAGCTGATCCCGGATCAGTTTAGCCAATGCTAATATTGTTCACAGACCTATTATTGGAGGGTAGGGTTAATTTGATCCCGGATCAGTTTAGCCAATGCTAATATTGTTCTCAGACCTGTTATTGGAGGGTAGGGTTAAGTTGATCCCAGATCAGTTTCTCTGATACTAATCATGCCCTCAAATGCATTACTGGAGGGAAGGGTTGAGCTGAACCCGGATCAGTGCTAATCATGCCCTCAAACCCATTATGGGAGGATAGGGTATAACTGATTCAGGGTCAGTTGAGATGATTCTACTTATCATCTGAAATCAGCTGTATAAACGAAGCATTAAATCAACGGTTTAGAGTGGTTCAGAATCTGCCTCCAGGAGAAAGTGATGGAAGGTAGTTGAATTATGAAATGGAGTGGGGCAGAGGAAATGGAAGGAAGAAGGGTCAAAAAGGAAAGAAATTACTTGTGGGGGGGGGGGGGGCAGCCCTAAGTATGGGAGGGGAAGAGGTAGGCTCAGAGGAAAGTGAGAGAGGGGCGAGGAGGGGAGGAGTTGAAGAGGATGGAGGACAGAGAGGAACACAAATAGAACACTTCATAAAGCCTATGCACACTATTAATCACGAGCGTATTTGGGCTTTTCTCATCGTTACTAATTATTCTGTTCTTATACATAAATATGGTGTATAATAATAGCATGCTTGTGATTACTACAGCATGTTCAGCCAAATACATTACATTACATTACATTATTGGCATTTGGCAGACGCTCTTATCCAGAGCGACGTACAGTTGATTAGACTAAGCAGGAGACAATCCTCCCCTGGAGCAATGCA
The DNA here is from genome assembly GCF_963514075.1 of Conger conger. Taxonomy (NCBI): domain Eukaryota; kingdom Metazoa; phylum Chordata; class Actinopteri; order Anguilliformes; family Congridae; genus Conger; species Conger conger. The sequence continues at coordinate 25,980,821 of NC_083769.1, forward strand.
GGGTTAAGGGCCTTGCTCAAGGGCCCAACGACTGTGCGGATCTTATTGTGGCTACACCGGGATTAGAACCACCAACCTTGGATGTCCCAGTCATTTCCCTTAACCACTACGCTACAGGCCGCCCAAGGCCGCCCAAGGCCGCTACAGGACACACAACAATTATAAGTATCAATGTACTATCAAATAACTACTGCTGCCAAAGTTAGGCAAGCCTATTAGCATCACAGTGCACACCAGTGGAGCACCAAGCCCTTTCCCTCCGTAAAAGCCAACATGAAAAGCCGCCTTCAAGTTTGGATGACTGTTTTTAATGATTACAGAGTGTTTAATTTGGCTCCTTGTTAAAAAGCAGCAGGGATGCTTATTGTGTTCCGCAGTCCTTAGTATTCCATGTCACATCTTATGTCAGTGCTGGGAATCTACCGGTGTGTTATGTGACAGCCGGCGATGCGCAGCGAGATTTTAATGTCGAGAGAGTGATCATGAGTTTCCCAGGGCCTGCAGCTACAGAATGCAGACTCATTTATCCTCTGTATGCTAGCCATAAAACATTCAGACATCAACTCAACTTTAATTTTCACTCTGCTTTCAGCCACAGAATGTTTTTTTCTGGGGCTGAGACAGTGGAGGGGGCACCCACCTTACCCCCACCTTACACCCAGTGCCACTTTACACCCACCAAATACACACAACCCCACCTTACCCAACCTACCTTACACCCACCTTACACACAACCCCAGCTTAAACCCAGCTCACCTTACACCCACCTTACACACAACCCCAGCTTAAACCCAGCTCACCTTACACCCACCTTACACAAAACCCCACTTTAAACCCAGCCCACCTTACACACAGCCCCACCTTAAGCCCAGCAGCAGCCTCCTCGGTGCTTTGTTTCCTAAGCTAAAACATTCCTTCCTGGTGCTTTTTCTCCTCTCTTCTGCATTCTGAGTAATGCCATTAATTAGCCGACTGCAGATGCAGACACATACACAGGGAATTGATGCACATTATGCTACTACTTTAAAAAACAGACGCTTGCCTCTGTATTTTGTATTATTTTCACCATCAGAAAAACAATGTCGTAATCTCCCCAGGTCTTCAAGGCTAAGTATTCCACAGTTTTAGATTACATTCATGTTTAAGCATTAGGTCTTATCGATTTGTCATGCTTATTTGTTCATTTATATATATTTATGTATTTCTTTGTTCTCCCTGGTACTTATTCTGCCAAAAGCCAGTGAAAATATGGATGGCTCATAAAGTCTCTCTCTCACTTCTTTCTCTTCTTTGGAGAGAATATGTAATGGAGATGGATTTTGATGCCGAGTGAAATTGAAGCGCTTTGTAACCCAGAGGCCATGGGAGCCATTAATTCAAACAAGTGAGAAATAAGTGGGGAGCGTGAGCAAAATGTTTCATTGTGTTTATCATCTAAACTTTGAGAATGCTAATGACAAAGAAACACAATTTCACCTCGGTAGATCGCTTGCCAATTTGCAGCTAATAACGAGTTTGCGTGCAGGTTGCGCCCCGAATAACAGTGCGCGTATGATTAATTAATACCTCATAAAGGGCTATACTTTATTTTACTCTTATTTTGCCCCCAAACTCAACCGAGCTATGAATTGCATCAGCCGGGGGTTTGTTTATTTGTTTTGAACGTGCCTATGAAGTTGAGCAGCGACATCAGCAGGTGAGACTTTGTTGTATGTTTCTGAAAGACAGACTTTTGGAGGGAAGCTGTCTAAGTGACTCGATATGTCTGGAATGATGGCTGTTAGAGGAGAGGCAGTGAAGGACAGCAGGGTTCTGAAGCTCGGAGAAGGAGATGAATTATTAATTGCGGTGCGGCGCTGGCCCTTGTTTACGCTGTGAGAAAGGAGCACCCTGACACACAGCGGCCCAGGTCACCGCACAGACAGCGGTGGGGGAGGGAGAGGCCGGCTGCTCTCGGGCTTATCATCCATTTTAATAGGGCGGCATGAGAGGGACCTCCAGGAGGGAGCACTGGAGTGACAGAGTGCATTTGGGGTCGTCTCAAGGCCCTGGCTCACCTGTTGTATAGTTTGAGTTTATAACCCTGGACTGGGAACATGTCTATAATCTAAACTTTTGAGGACATCATCTGACTGCTTGTTGTCAGGCAACAAATAATGGTTGTTACAAACTGAAGTTGCTTCTTGATAATTCTCGCTAGAGCATAATCATTTTTCCCCATGCAGATATTGGTGGTAACTGCCAACTGTGCACAGATACTTCCTATACTACTGCTATAGACTGTCCTTGGCAACTGTGATTTTTCATCCTCTAGGTGCTACCGGCAAGAATAAAAAGTTTTGATATTGAACAGACCCACAAAACCATTTAGTCTAGTGAATGAAATCAAGTCTCTTTTCCAGTCTTCTAGTATAGTTTTAGAGATAAAGGGAGGTTTGAGTTTTCATTGTACCTCAGAAATATTATTTTTATGAAGAAAACTTCTATGCATAGGCAAGGAATTTATTCCGCACTGTGTTTTGTTATAAAATACCCATTCCTTTCTTCTTGAGCTGTGGAAATGTGGTAGAATGTTGGTGCAGTCAATGTTCTTTTCAATTTTCACAGCAGCCTTCATTATAATCAGTGAATGGCATGAAAGAGAATGCTATATCAACAGCAGAAATTCTGTTATTGCACAGTGCTCAGAAATGACATGAATTTAAACTTCTTTTGTAGGAAAATGAAGCATCTCTACTGACAGTTGTTACAAATCATGACCTCTCATCCACCGGGGAAAGTTAGGCCTTTCATGTCACACTGCTTTCACTTCCATATGCGCCAGAAAAGCTTAAGGAGATATGTTTGACAGTATAAAATAAGCTGGAGGCAGCAAGTTAAAGCATTCCTAAAGTGTCCACACAAACCCATGACCAGATTCCAGACAAACCCATGAGCAGAGTCCACACAAACCTATGACCAGAGTCCAACAGCTGTGTTGACCACAGGATCTCCAAGCACAGGATCTGGGTATCTCAAGGAAGTGGCAGCGATAAGTGTCTGGGTATTGGTAACTCTTTGAAATTACACAGCAGTGGTAGCACCAGTGCTTAATTATTGAGCTGATCTCCAGCAGAGAGGTCCATTGAGAAGATCAAGTGCCAACTGTAGGGAGTCAGAAACTGATTTTTTTTTCTTTCTTTTTTTTTCGTGGGAGAACCTGCTCTTGTGCATGGGATTGTGGGTAATCTCCTTGAGAAGAGTTTCTGGGTTATCGGTGCATTAGAGATGCAGCAGTCATGCTCACTGTAATTAACATTGCAGCCACACTTTCTCTCTCTCCTTCCCTCTCCTTCCTTTCTCTCCAAACCTTACATAGGCATTGAAGTCACATATGAAGGTGAGAGAGAGAAGGTGCTTGGAACACCAGGGGTCCAGACGGAAGCTAGAAGAGAAGGCACTAGACATGAGTTAGCATGCAAGATGCTGAACAAGTGGCAGCATGATTTTCATTTGGAACAGAATAATTTAATTGAGGAAACAATATGCACTGTATTAGGGATGTCCCTTGGGGAGGTGTTGAGCGAATAGGGAAAGGACTTTAGTTAAAATAGTAACAGAATGTCAACAAAATGGAGCCAAAAACACACATTTTCTGTGCTGTGTAAAGGGAGAGCTAGCTGACTCTGCACATTTAAGGGTTTAAATATGCTATAACACCATTTAAAGCCAACCATTCAGTAAAATAACTGCAGGCCTTCATTACGGATGTCCCCGTAATAGGGCCTCAGAGCTTTCTGTGAGCTATAGGAAGTATTATGCCAACCCGCAAATCTGTCTGTGTCTTTTCTGTGCATTTGTGTGTCTGAGAGGCGCTTTAGAATTACGGTGATTTTTATTTTCACTTGCATCCGATCTGTGAGATTTGAGCAGCGTTAATGCTGCTAAAATCTGTAGCTATTAACGCTGTATAGAAACAGCTCAGCTTCCATTTATGCAGTTACAGTACTGTTTCCTAGCAAGCTAGTTTTTGAGCTACAACTGGAGCATCAGGGCAAAGCTTGGAGAACCGCCTTTTCCCCAAGACCAGGATTAAACCGCTCCAGAAATGGCGAGTTTGCAGATTGTCTGCCAGGCTATTTTTCTTGGGGTTTTTTTGTGGCCGTGCCTTTTGAAACATTGTGGCATCCTTGTCAATCCCTCACTCCCTTTTTTCCTCTCTCTCCCTCATTCCTTCCCTCCCTCTTTCATTCTCTCCCTCTGGCGGAACTGAGCCAGTGTCTAGGTGGAGACACCTTTGAGCACTGTGCAAACAGACAGGCCCCTCTACCTTTCCATAATGAGATCTGAGTGCGCTCCAGAGACTGAGGCAGGGTGCATTGTGGGCCACCCGTCGCTCATCCACAGCGAAGGGGAGGCCACACACAACGTATAAAATGGATCCGGCACTCTGCCAACTCCCTCTCCCCCTCTTCCTCATTTCTGAGGAGGAATATCAGCTAAAAATGGAATGGCTCCATCTCCTCCTCCACCCCCGGGTGTTTTTGCTCTTATTTGTATTGCATTTTCTAATGAGATTTCCGTCCATCCAGAGCGATTGAGAATGGGTCATTAGGGAAATGTGGTGTTTGCATTGCCCAGCCACAAGACATTCTGCTTCTTACTAATCCGCTCCCCCCTCCCCCATTCCACCTATTTACCAGCATTAAGGAAAACTCATTCCTCTTAATGCACTATTGGATAATGAAACCCTGATGTTCATTAATGAAACTCAATTAAAAGCAGGATGGGGGAAGAGGGAGGGCAGAGGAAAACAAAGACGGGCTTTTGTAGCCATTCAGACCCAGAAAAATGAAGAAAGCTCATCACAGCCCCGACACAAAGGATGGGCTTTTATTTGTTTTCTTTTTTTAGATGGGAAGGGGGGGGCCTTCCTACTTGGGGACTAGCTGAGCTTATTAAACTGCTTAATAGCTTCCATTAGGGTCTAACGCATTCGCTTCCAGTCAACATGAAAGAGCAATCAGCCAGTTCCTGCCGCTCCCCTCTGTGAAAGGAGAATGGAGAAGAACAGGAAGTGATGCGTGCCTCTGGTCCGTAAAACACGGGCAACATGCACTGCTGGCAGGCCGAAGAGGCGGGAGGGCCATCGTGCGACGGCTCTGGGCTCTGAAGCAGAGCCGCTCACGTTTCAGCTGTCAGCCATGGCCCTCCTGCCACTGAAAGGCAAGAAAAGACTCTATATCCTCTCCTCTGGTGCATTGGGCTTCAAATAACCTGTCACAGAATGACAGCTTCCCTCCACAGCCTGCTGCTGTAGCGCGGGCTCGCTGCATTGGCTGCTTCACGAGCGAAGCAAATCACCTCCAGGCTACAGAAGGCAGCAGTGCAATAACAGAAATACTGTGGAGGAGATACCATAAGTGCAGCTGGGGAATAAAAAAAAACACCCTGTCTCCTGTCTGCTGCTTCTACCCCAGCTCACACCAAATATACTCACAATGCTTCTGGTGTGTATTCTGATTTTGTGTTTTAACATTGCCACTACGTTGCAGCGACATTGTGAGAATGTTTCGTGTTAGCCGGGGTGTCAGTGGCTCACCACGTTAGCAGTTTTAATGTGTCGTGCGGCGGATCATGGAATTTGGTAAAAGGAGACCTGCGTCAGACAGGTGAACGTTAGCGCGGAGGCTCCACGCGTCAGCACAATTATGGGCATAATGAGGCCAATCTCACTTTATTTCATTCAGACGCGCAATGGCTGTAATCATTCCGGCCCTATTTATGCGTTTTCGCTCTCTAGATGCGAGACGAGCGTGCTTGTTGTTTAATACCTGCCGTGATCAGTGTCGTACAGATCCCACCTAATCCCTTTTTTAGCTCCGGAGAATGGCATAGGCTGCCATTTCTGGGCTGTAATCATAGTGATTTCAGCTGCATTAAGAGGGTCATTTTCTCAATGCATCGCTGAGTAAATTGCCAGCAGGCTTCAATAGCCCGGTGAGTGGCTGATTGAGAGGGGTGGGTGCTTTGGGAAGTTGGGCGGAGGGAGGTGGGTGCAGGGTTTTGGGGTTTGCCTAGGTGACGGGACCCTGAAGTGCTGTGCCGTAAGATGACTGGCATGCCGCAGGAAGGCTCTGTTTGCGCCGGGCGGGGTAGTTAATGGCTCTGGCGCCTGAATCGCCCAGCTTTTCACATCTCTGCGGGCACAGGCGTTTGTGGCAGGGAGGAAAACGACGAGGAGCGCCGGTTATTTGCTGAAAGGAAGGGCTGCAGCTGAGCCCGGCCGTGATGAATCAGGGCACTATGGGTATTCTGTGACAGCGCTGGCTGTAGTCGAGGAAGCACCATGGCGTAGCCCTTTCTGTACATCTCTTCCACTCTGTGCTTTGGCTTTTTCCTTTCCTTTTTCTGTTCCATCTTTTCTTTTTTTAAATAAAAACCGAGGCTTTATTCTCTTCCTGTATGTCATGCCGTGATTCTGAAGGGCGTTTGTTATCCATACGCCTCGGTGCATTTCTTCCTTTGATGTTGTTTTATGTTTGAATTTTTTATGAATTTGTATATTTCAGTGCTAAATTAATTGCAAGTCCTCTGTGACACTGAGCCACATGTACTGCAGGGCACAATCTTTATGATGTTGTAGTGAATTCAAATGTCTCAAACTCCACTGTTGCTTTTAGTATTAGCTTTCCCGGAATTTATCTACATATCTGAATTTGAAGCACAGGACTGGCTTGTTAAAATACTGTATGTTGATCTAAACAGGTACAATGTGAGAGAACTTTCTGGATGGCAATTAGTGACCAATGTAATGTGCTTGTTCAGACTTTTGCATTGTGTTATTCAGTCCTCTTTTTTGTGTTATGTCATATTTCAGAACCGAGTCTGTTGCTGAGAAGATGCTGACCAACTGGTTTGCCTTCCTGCTCCACAAATTTTTGAAGGTAACCAAGCCCAACCTGACAAATACAGAGTCCCCTGTATGCTGTTTGCTATCAAAGTTGGGTCTATTCCAGTTCAGTTCCGGAAACTAATTACAATTCAGTTCAGTTGAATGAATTGAAAAGGGCCCATGTTCTCAGGATTTTTTCCAGGAATTGGATGTCAATTCAGGTGACTGAAGTGAAATGGAATTGGCCTCAGCTCTGATTGATGCGGTAGTGTATCGGAAGGTGCGCTAGGTATTTTGGCCCTTGCTGACTGACAGGAAACTGGCAGTGGTCGGTCCGCTGAGTGGTGACCACTGAAGGACGCTGCGTTCTGGGGGAAGCGTGATATGTGAGCCTGTGCCTGCTGTTAGCTTGGCAGCCAATCAGGCCTCTCGTGCGACTACGTCAGAGCACCGCGCCTCTGAGCCAAGCTAAAAGAGTTCTGTGCGGTGGACCGCTTCTCAATGGCAGAATGCAGTCACGTGCGTTACCGTGTGCTCGTTCTCTCACTTCTCTGTCTCTCTGTTGTGTGTGTGTTACATTACATTACATTATTGGCATTTGGCAGACGCTCTTATCCAGAGCGACGTACAACAAAGTGCCTACCCATAACCAGGGATAGGTTCGCTGAAAGACCCTAGAGGGAAGTACAATTTCAACTGCTACCTGTACAACAAAGATAAGGACGAGGGCCTTTTTTTTTTTTTTTTTTTTGAGAACAAAGAAACAAACAAACAGAGCAAAAGTGACCAAAGTTAACTATCCAAACACTGCTTGTGTGTGTGTTTCTGTGTGTGCGTGTGTGTGTGTGCGTGTGTGTGTTTGTGTGTACCTACATTCTCTCACCGTGTCGTCTCTCTGTGTTTACAGGAGTGTGCGGGCGAGCCTCTCTTTATGCTGTACTGTGCCATTAAGCAGCAGATGGAGAAGGGCCCCATCGACGCCATCACTGGAGAGGCTCGCTACTCGCTGAGTGAAGACAAGCTCATCCGCCAACAGATTGAGTACAAGACCCTGGTCAGTTCTAACACAGGCACACACACTTTTATAATTACATTTATAAAATACTTTGTTAGGGCACAGATATATTTCAGTTACTGCCTGATGTCATTATCCTGTATGGACACATACACACGTTCACACGGGTAGCCACTGAATTGTGCTAATAATCTGTCGTTATAATGATATGACTGTCAGAAGCAGACTGCAGTGCCACACCTGCAGCTCTACCTCTGCCAGGTGTGTCTCGGGGGAACAGGCCCCACTCTCCAGCTTGTATTGTGCTTGTGATCTGTCTGCAGAGTGTATTTGGGGGGCAGGGATTGCAGACAGCGACAGGGTGACACCACTCTGATTGTCCTGATGGGAAACTTGGCTCATTACGTGTTAATACCCCGCCAGAGTTGGAAATTGGTGTCCCGCTGAAGGTGTGAAATTAGATTTTGGGAAGCCGGCGAGCGCGGAAATAGCCTCTTAGAGCTCCTGCCACGAGTGGAGCAGACTCTAATGAGAGCCGGCTGGAGGGTGGATGTGGTTGGGTGTGACAAGGCCCTGCATCCTCACCCCGTTTTCTCTTCTCCTCTCCTCCTCTTCTCTCTTCTTCCCTACTGTCCTCTCCTCTCTCCCCCACCCAGATCCTCAACTGTGTGAACCCCGATAACGAGAACAGCCCTGAGATCCCAGTCAAGGTGCTCAACTGTGACACCATCACCCAGGTGAAGGAGAAGATCCTGGACGCCGTGTATAAGAACATGCCCTACTCCCAGAGGCCCCGGGCCGTGGATATGGACCTGGGTATGACCCTCCAGCTCCCACGCACACCCACTGACACCCACACCGACTCGGGCACTGAGGAAACCGCACGTCGAAAGTACAGTCCAGAAACAGGCACGCAGATTGTCGCACCATCCGGGGGACGGAAAGCTCGCTGACAGACTGACAGACACACTAATGAAGTTACAGGCCTGGTGTGGCGTGAGGACAGGCTGACTGAGCGACAGACATGCGAGGCGGTGTGTGGGCCTCCGCCCGCACGCCTCCCGTCTGGCTAGCACGCGTGCACACGTGCGTGTTTGTGTCCGTTTGTGCGTCTGTGGTCCGGCCGGCTGACCCAGGTTGGAGCAGACAGATGGCAGGCTCCCACACTGGCCCTCTCGCTCACTACCAAGTCCACAAAGCAAGCACACAATACAAACACACAAAGCAAACACACAATGCAAACATACAAAGCAAACACACAATACAAACACACAATACAAACATACAAAGCAAATAAACAAAGGAAACACACAATACAAATACACAAAGCAAACACACAAAGCAAACACGCAATGCAAACACACAAAGCAAACGCACAAAGCAAAAACAATAGGCACAGGGAGCATAGCCCTCATCACCACCTGTGAAACCACGCCCCCCCCCCCCCCCCCCCCCCCACACACACACACAAATGAAAATGCTTAATTTTTGCGATCACCGTGGCGACAGCAATCCAGATTCAGGGGGGTTTGGGGGGCAGAGCTCGAGTCTCGGCAGTTGGCAACGGTACAAAGTAATAAAGTCCAGGCAACAGAGGAGAAAATCAATGATCACTCCCAGCAGGAGTGCTGCGTCGCTCCGCCATTTCTCCTCCCGCGTCCTTATTATCGTTTCATTATCCCGAGTCGCCTGCCTTCTCTCCCTACCCCTCTCCCTACCCCTCTCCCTCGTGTTCCTTCCGTCGGAGGATGTGACTTTCTCTCCGTCACTCATGGGCGCTCTCAGGCTCAGGCACCCTCACCACAGTGTATGTAAATGGGATAGACTATCACTGACACAAGTGCCAATTATGCGGGGTAGACTGACTGCGCGTACTTCTCCAAACTGTTCGTGTGTAATGTTTAATTAAAATGCACATCAATCCCGACGGGCTCGCAGCCAGTGCTTAGCAGAGGAAGCATTCTGTAAAACAGAGATGCTGATATTGTTTCATTTGTATAATACGTTTGTTCTGGAGTCCTTTGGAAGTGCATAATGCAGGCTTTGTGTTGTCGGGGAAAGCAAATGAAGTTGCAGTTAAGTTTTAAGAATTTCTTTGTCAAGCCTTTGCTTCTTGTAACAGAGCTTCGTGAGCACCTCTGAGACATGTCTGTGAAAGAGAGATATTTTGTTTTGTGCCACATTTTCTTCGGGGAAGAAATTTGAAAACAGTTGAGTGGCTTATTAAAAATACTTCTTCGGGCTATCCAAACACGCTGGGGACACCGCTGAGAGCACTTTCGGACCCGACCAGTCGTTTGCAGGAGTCAGCGGGAGTCTGATTGACTGTTTTGTTATTGTTGCAGAGTGGCGACAGGGGCGAATGGCACGTGTGGTTCTTCAGGATGAAGACATCACCACCAAGATTGAGAACGACTGGAAGAGGCTCAACACACTTATGCACTACCAGGTAAACTCTCAATCCTGCACAACAACCCTCATTTCAAACTGTCATTTACACACTTAAAGGTTTAAGTCAGGTGTTCTGTGGAAATATAAACAAGCTGAAAACATGCACTGAAAATGTAAACTGGTTCTGTGGAATACCATTATTAGTGGACCCAGCTCCCCACTTGCCAGTGAGTGGGATGCGAGGTTCTCATTTGCATGTGACAGCATTATTTGTGTTGATGACTCGGAAAGAATAGGGGGACAGTCATTCATCTGGATGGGAAAAAGCTCACTATGACAAATGCTTTCCCTTGACAGTTGACAGAGAGAAGGTGACATAGAGAGCAAAAGTCTGGAAAAGTTAGGAGGGCAGCTTTGACCCCCGAGCTCTGCTGGTATCTATATTTTATCTCCCCTTACGTGCCAGGGTTGGCTGCTGCCTGTTACCGTGGCAATTAGCTGCGCTTCGCTCCCGGGTGAACTCCGCTCCAGGTCTCTGCGGGTCAGGAGTTTACCTGCTGCTCCTTGCTACAGCCCCTCTGTAGAAGTTGAGGAGGGAGGGGAGGGAGGATCTGGGCACATGAATCTTTCAGTAGGACAGGGTCAGCGGGTGCCCATTATTCAGGAAAGGGACCATCTGCCTGTACCCCCGTACTCCCTCAGCTGGAGATAGAGTGGGTGAGGGGCTGTTAGCTGGGGTCTCTCTGCAGCCTCCTCCCGAGGGACAACTAGAGAAGGGAGACACATTTACAGGGGAGTAATTGGGGACTGGGGTATAGTGAAGAAGGCTCTGGAAGGTAGTACATTACCGCACCCTGACGCTGGCTGCCTCACCTGCCCTGGCACCCAGAGATGAATGTGTTTCTCTGGTTAACCTCCGGGCTCTCTCAGGGTTTGAGCTCTTCTCCCACCTCCCTCCTCTATCTCACGGCTAATGAGCCGCCTCTCTACCGGTCGCTCTCCACTCCCTGGCCTCAACCGCCCCTTAATTCACCCACAGGAAATACAATACGTTTGCATTCATCCCGCAGTTTACGTTTCCCCTTTTATTTTTGAGGAAATTTTCGCAGGCTTTGTGTCGTTCTCTTTGTTGTGCTCTTTAGCCAGGGGGTGTGCTGTAGGGCACGTTCTCTGAAGCAGCTCCTCTACTGAAACGGCGCACGTGAGACACGCTTTTGATCATGGATCTGAGCGTCTCTGTGCTGTGTCGCCCCCACTGCCTCATTCAAACGGCCCAGGCCAGCTGTAGGGCCAAGGAGGGGAGAGGTGAGGGCCCGCGGTTGAGAGCATGCTCGGTGACGTGGGAGTGCTCACCTGACGGAGGAGCGCTCGTGTCTGTGCAGCTGCTGCTACCGCCGTGACACATCTGTCCAGCACAGATCCATACGGCCCTGTCTGTGGACACGTACGTTAGTGTGTGTGTGTCTGTGCGTGAGTGTTTGTCCGAGTGTGCCTGCGTGTGTGTGTGTGTGAGTATGTGTGTGTCTGTGCGTGAGTGTGTGTGTGAGTGTGCATGTGTGTGTACATGTGTGCGCGTGTATGTGTGCGTGCGTGTGTGTCTGTGCGTGTCTGTCTGTGCGTGAGTGTGTGTGTCCGTGCGTGCGTGTGTATGTCCGTGCATGAGTGTGTGTGGGATAAGAGCAGGAGAGGGAGGGAGACGTACCGTCTGGGTGTGAAATATGCAGAGCTAATGGCAAACCGCTGAAAGGTATCCTGTGACGCTGCTAATTCTCACACTGGAAGCCGGCGACTGACAGGGGCACATTAAAATTCATGGCTTTCGCATCAACCTGTCGGAGCCCTCTTATTTATTTATTGGACCATTTTGAAAATAATAGGTTGCATGGATATGTTCATTTCCGCATTTTTGCCCGGCCAAAAAAATAGAGGTAAATGGAATGTTGGAGCATGAGCATGATAGTTTTTAGGGGATGTCATCCATGATTGAGTGAATCTCTGACATTAATCCAGCTTGCCGAATGGAGATATGAAATATTGAGTGCTGGACCAGGGCTGATTTTATCTCTACGTTGATTAGTCTCCCGACTTGTCTAAGAGGCTTTTATCGGCATGCCTCTCCTTGCTGCTCTCTCCACCTTCCTTCCCGCTTTGTTATCTCCAGAGGGGAGACGGTTAACCTTGCAGCCAGAGAATGGCATTACAGAGAAACCTGGAACATCTCAGGGGGCATCTGGCAACCCACGCGCTCTGTGCCATGAATTTACATTCTCAGTGTTTGAGTGGCATGAGAGATAGGCAAGGAAGATTTAAATAAAGTAAGCGCGATTGCGTGTGTGATATCATGTGGTAGTGTCTGCGTGTTGAGAAGAAGCTGGGTCTGCCAGCGAGCTTTAAGCCTTCGCAGGTCTCCCACAGGCATTGAGTACACAGCACATTTAATTGTGTGTGCAGTAAAATGGCAGGTGTCAGATATATAACCTGTTAATAGCGTTTGTCTCCTGCTCGTACCAGCAGGTGCATGTGTTCCATTGCTTATCATTTATATTCCTTGCCAGGCTAGTCTACTCAGCCAAATTTGGACTGTAGACAATGCATCAAAGTATATGACGTGGAATTCATTATGGTCCTATTGTGTGTGTTTTTGTGTGTGTAAATATATAGTGTCCAATAACCCAACACAAGAAGTTGATTGAGATGAGAAACCCAGAAATGTCATATTATACAGTTAGCAGCCCGAGAGTGTGGTAGTTGAGGTTGAATATGCAATGAATTATGAACATGAAGGACCAAAGCCTGCTAGGCATCCAAGGGGCTGGGAACAGGCGAGGAGAATTAACAGGGATTGGCAGAAGATTGAGATCTGGGATGATTGACTGAAGCTAATTACATTACATTCATTTAGTTAGCAGATGCTCTTACACAGAACAAATTAGGTACAATGCAAGCGTCACACCAGTGAGAGTATTTGCAACATTGTACTAAGTGCGAGTTATTAATAATATATAAATAATAATAATAATGATAATAATAATAACAATAATAACAATACAAAATGTAATGCAAATTCAATACATAATAGTAATTCATAAAACAAATCATGTAGTCGTATAACCCGCTAGCATCCATAATAGCTAGCTAAAACCATAAAGCTTGCTGTTACAATCCTGAATCAATTGGCTAATGTCTACACAAGAGTGCTAATGAGTGGTAATAGGGAGATGCAAGATGAATTCCAACAGTAATTCTCAAATCGAAAAAGGATCCCTTAAAAAATATAACCCAAAAGTTACAGTGCCTGAGAGTAAATATTAATGATGCCGATAATGTAGGGAAGCTCAAATACGAATGCATCTTGCTTGACTTTTCAAACATGGAAAGCATACATTCTGTGGGAGGCGTAGCTCTATATGAAATTGACCAACACGTTTAGGTTATAAAGACTTCAGAATTGTTTATAAGTGCATTCACCATCTGATACACCTGAGATAGGAACACATTCTAGGGTCTGCACATTTTATGAATCACACGTTAGTCTTTTTATGGGAACTTGCATTAAGAACAAATGTAAGAAGACGTTTAGAAATGTTTTGTGAATGAGGCCCATTGTCTGAAAGCAATTATGGCACAGTGCTATTATGAACAGCAGTGCCTTGGGATGTTCTGTGATTAAATAGGTCAAGTCAGTGTGCTGTGACACTCTTGACTTCCTCTGCTTTTCAGACATTGTCAATTATTATTGTCACTTAGTCATTTGTTTCTGTCTGGACTGTCTGTTGACTGTACAGTATAAAAACAATTTAGATTCCAGACACAAACAATGTTTTTCATTGTCAATGATATCTTTGGAACTATTTTGTGTTTCAAGACTTCAGTGACATTTTGTGCCATGCCGGCAGGCAGGTTGTAATGTCTTTGGTTTTGACTCCAAGAGAGGGTCACGGTCAAGCCACGTACACCCTGCGACCCACCCCCCCATGTGACCCAACAATAATAAAAAATAAAGGCCAAAGGCTGAATAGGTGAGGCTCACACATACCTGTTCCTTCTCCCCAAGCCAGCCAGGGGGAACATATTAGTCTGTACTGTATACTGTGCTGCTAGTCACAGATGTTTCAAAGCCCTGAATCTTGCAGTAGATGCCTTTTAATAAGGATGTTTTTATTGCACTGAAACCCATGGCACACTGAAACCTCAGACAGCAAGGGAATAGGCAAGCCAGCCTTTCATCACCAATCCTATCTACCATGGGAAATCAAACCCAACGATGAACAATGCCTGTCTCATACCTTATTTTATTTTATTTTGTTGGTCCTGTTTTTGTTCTTTGGCTGGCAGAGTAAAGATTTTTTCCCCCCATTGTTATCAGAGGAGCTGGCTGCACAGTCATTTTCACATGCGGCACTGGGGGAACAGAAAATCCTTTACAAGCCCCGGGAAGTCAAAGGGTGAGACCTGGAATGGCTACAGCAGGTATTACTGCAGATTGAGTCAGCTTTTGGATATGGCTCACGCCACAAGGCCATGAGAGAACAGGCCAATTTCCATTTTTGGTCTGTTGGCAAAGGTTCAGTCCGCCTAAGTACTGGATTGCACAAAAACAATGAAACAGTACCCTTTTTCCCAAAACAATTGTGGTGTATATTTCTATTTTCTTTTTTTTACATGGCATTTAGATTTTTTGATTACAATTTCTCATTTTTCTCATTTGCGACTCACTGGGTCCCCATCTGTATTCAGTTATCTGTGTGGGGGGGGGTGGATGGCATTGAAGCACCTCGGGTTTGTTGGAATCCCCCAGATAGTGATCTATGGTCTGAGCATCAGAGGGATCAGAGATTTGGGAAATGGGTCAGGCTGCCATTGTGGAGGGGGTGGGGGGACCCAGCCTTATCGCACCTGGCCTGGTATCTGGCCCTGCGGCAGCAGATTATACCTGAAGGCTAAATCCACCTGTCTCAATCACTCTCAGTTTTATGAAGCTTCCTGTTTTCCAACCGCCACTTTTCTTTCAGCTGTGCTTATTTTTTTTTTTTTCACATTTTCATGGGCGATAACTGAGCCGAAAGAGGAAGAGCAAGAAGGGGGAGTGTTGGAGCAGGGGAGTGTGTGGTGGAGGAAGCGGTAATAGGGCCTTCTCTGGCACCACCGTGGGCTCCTGCTGTCAGAGGAGGAGGGATGCGAGGGGGGGGGAAGGGGTGTGAGGAGGGAGAAGGCTTTTTCCATTCAGTCCAAGAAAAAACTGAAACGCAGTGGGAGCAATTCAAAGAGGATTCTTGAAGTCACGCTCTCTCTCACCCTTTCTCTCTCACTCTCCTGTCTCACACTCTCTCCCTCTCTTTCTCTCTCTCCTCCCTCTCTCCCTCTGTCTCTCTCTCTCTCCTCACAGTCTCTCTCTCTCACTCCCCATCTCCTTCTCCCTCTCCTTCTCCCTCCCTGCCGTGGCTATCAAACCTGCATTCCTGCAAACGCAGCCCTGGTTGTGGCTGTTGGAGATTAACGAGAGAGGTTGAGCGGGGCCTGGAGTGAGTGAGGCAGGCGGGTGGGGGGTGGGCGGGTCATTAACCAGGAGGAGGTGGACCATTGTCAGCTGCTCCGAGCATTACTGGTGAGAAGGGCTTTCGGGGAAAAGGAGCTTATGGACCCCTATTCGAAATAAGGAAAAGAAAAGAAGAGATTTTTAATAGACTCCCAGCAGTGTCTTTGATCACATCTGGCCCTTTCTCTCCTCCCTCACTGTCACACATGTCTGCACACCCATGCATAAAAATACCTCCGCTAAGCTTGGATGCCAGGTCGCCGTATGCCGCCACATAACGAAGTCATGTCAGAAGCACGCCGTGGTGCGTTTTCTCTACTCCCAGCATGTACGCATGCATACGTTTTAGCATAAGGCAGCACCAAAAAAATCCGTATATAATTTTTGGCTCTCACAAAATGGAAGTGTCCACTCCCCTTGTTTGTTGTTTTGTAATGAATCCAAAGAACATATCTACGAGTCTCAGTTTAACACTGGACAGAAAAACACACCCACGCATTCGCACACACTTGCTGTGGTCATGCAACACAACCAAGCTGAACTGGGCTAGTGTTTCTCCTCTCTCCCGGGCCACGGCGTTGATGCAGACATTCATACCAGCCTCAGTAACCTACTGTAGCCCCTTGTGGTGCTGGATGCAGGGAGAAAATTGATTAATGACACTGTGGGGATCTAGAGTAGCGCAGGGGAGGGAAAATACTAGAGGGGAAAGAGAAAGCCAAGAGGGTCTGTTCATAATATTAACATAAACATTTTCGTATGTGTCACTTGAAAGACACTTGAAGGCAGGGTACTATGGCCCATTGACTACAGCGAGGAAAGGGGGGGAGAGAGAGAAAGCATGGGAGGTGGCCTTAGCAGAGCTTTCTCTCTCCTTTGAGGAGATCTCAGTGTTTCTTCATTGGTGGAGGAATGGAAATTAAAGGCTCCTTCTCTCCTTCTCTCCTTCTGCCTGTGCCTCGGTGTGGTTCAGATCATTAAGCGAGATCAGAAAAGCCCCCCCCCCCCCCCCTCCCAAAGAAAATAGGCATGGGTGCAGAAAAAAAGGATGGGATATAAAGATAAGATGGAGGCCAGGCTCTTAGGACTGCGAGACGTCTCTTCTCAGCTTCACTCCCAGACAACAATAGCGCATCAGCGCCTCGGTGTAGCCGCTCCGGCAGGACGCCTCCGCCCGCGCGGCTCTTCCGCGGCTCCGTTCGGGCCCCGCTGAAGCTCTCATTATCGGAGTAATGACTGCGGAGTGACGGGAATGACAATGAAGGCAATCTCGCGTGCCGTGGCTGTGGAATTCTTCCAAACAGCTCCTTCAGAGACGTCTCTCAGAGAGCCTCTCCACAAATAAAGCTGTTAAATGGCAGAAAGCGAAAAGAGGCGCTGAGAAATATCGCACGTCTGAATGTGGCGTAGGAATGCAGCCACGGGCGCTGGGAGAGGAGGCTCCGTGTGCCTCCTGTGCTTCAGACGCACACGGCCCTCTCCGCCCTCATTAAGCGTGCAGATGTTGGGCGGATGATGTCATCTCTCAGTCCTAAGTGTGGGACAGGAGTTGGAGATCAGATTTTTTAGGCCCACTTTATGTTGCTCAACCTTAGCAAGCATTGTGTACATGGCTGCACTGGCATTCTGGTACACTGCAGAATGGGGCTGGAGTGGGATGGGAGTGTGGGTTAGTAGTAAGAGCAGAGTAGGGTGAGTGGTCAACTCTGTGTGGAGTTGTGGTAAAGATTGTGTGGAGTGCTACTTTGTGCCTTTAGTACTGTAATACCTTTGAGCAGAGCTTGTTACTTGAATAGTACACATGCTGTTGAACTAGCTCAGGAATTTTTCGAAAAACAAAATACTTCAACAATGGAAGGGAGAAGCGCATACGCAGTGATTCACAGCAAGCACTGGAGCAGGGCTGCCAGGACTAAACGGGTGAAAATTCAATGCGCACACGCTCGTTTGGTCTGGCGTCCCTCGCTAAATCAGCCTTCCTCTTTTCTTCCCCTCCTCTGCTGCAGGTGTCAGACCGCTGTGTGGTGGCGTTGGTGCCCAAGCAGACATCATCCTACAACATCCCTCCCTCTGCCAGCATCTCTCGCACCTCCATCAGCAGATACGGTGAGTCTCGCCTCAACCGACACTCCCAGTCAGAAATGACCATGAAACTACTTTTACATGCTTATTCAACAAATTTATTATGTTATTGATATTTTAGAAGAACACAAACTGACCTCAAGCAACCACCATTCATTAAAAAAACATTTGTTGTTACAGTACTTTTCCACCAATCCTTTCCCAGCTCGGCATAAAACCAACAAGTTAATGCACTAGTATATTTGGAACCTTAGTGCGCATTTTAAATCTGTCTTTAAAGGAAAGAGTTTCATGAAATACAGGCTTCTAGGTAATCTGTGCATAACCACTGTCTCAGAACCCTAACGTACAGTCTGGAAACATCACTTAGTATAGCAGTGATGAGCACACTAGCTAGACATTGGCCTGTGTGTCAGAGGATGGAAATGTAACATTTTTCATTCGCACCTCTCGCTATTCAACCACTTACCTCTGTGTCATACAGTAATATAGTTTGAATGGCTGCCCTCACCTGAATCATTTTTCTTACTTTATGTTTGTTCAAATAATGGAATTAAGTTGAATTGAACCGTAGACCTGGCTTCATTAAGTTGATAGTAAAGTCAGTAAATGTTGTTTTATACACCCTGAAAAGTTGGCATCTCTCCCCAGGCTTTTAGCTGCCTGCAAGGTATAAGCCTGGCTTGTGAGGCTATCGCTATAAGTACAGTAATGCGCTTTAATGATTTAGTCTTTCCTCCTCCCGGCTCTTATTTGCACTGTGGTTGCCTTTGGAGCCTGGGTGCGAGATGGGGTCGGTGGGAGATGTAGAGGAGCAGGGAGATAAGGGGTGTTTATCTTATTGTGAGGAATAACAAGGGTAGTTTCTCCAGCACAGCCATTGCTGCCACCGCCAGGCTGTAATGGGCTGACACACATTACCTCCTTCCCCGGGCGGCACTTAGCAAGTGCGCTATAGGCCCCCATCTGGTCCTCTCCGGGTCCAAGCCCACCGAGCTGAAGGCCGGTCTGATTGCTAATTATTCACTGTGAATTATACTTCACACAAACCAAAACTGAAAATTGTGCTCGGCCAATTACCAGCGATGTGGCTGGAACTCGCGGCACGGCAGGAGTGCCACTCGACTCCAGTGTGGGCCAACTCTTGTGCTCAACACGGGGAAAAAAGCGTTCAATCTTGCAAGCGATTAGAGTGGTCTTTATATGCATAATGTAAGGAAGCATATTTAAGCCTATTTCCAGGCCTGCTGGGCCTGTCCACTCTTTCCCCTCCCGCTCCATCAGGTCTGCTCTGGCTGTGAGACTTTAGCTGTGAAGGAGAATGGAGCACAGAGGACAACCATAAACACGCCTTTGTGTAGATATGAGGCATACAATATGTGGACCTCTCTCACCGTGTCTGCTATCTCCCTTCACTTGAGCCAATTAATTCGGTTTTATTTACAAAATTACCTTCACCCAATTTGATCATTTGTCTTGACAGACACAGGAAGCTATGATTGCCTGCTTTGAAAAATTTATTTTACTGTAGGCTGTTTTTATTGCATGCTTGTGTGTGTCCCATGGAGATAGGAAGAGTTTTTAAATTAACGTAACGGTACACTGCCAGAAATACGCTGCAGTAAAACTTCAGTTATAAGCTTGCACCAGTAGGCTAACCCCCAGCGTTTGTTGTGTCTTTTGGTGTTTTTCAGCAGGTAGGCTGCACCTCCTTCTTAAACTAGGCTACTGGTTTTATAACTGCCTTTATATACAGTATTATATGTGCGTACGTGCATGCAGGTTTAGGTGTTTATATACTCATGGACTACATATTTGAGTGTTAAATAGTGCAGATATCATGCTAGCATTTGTTTTATTCAAAATGTTGAAGTAAATAGTTCATGAAGATTTTTTTTTTTACGTCATGTGGTCTTCATTACACCGAGGAGCCTCGGTTTATTTTATTGGCAACAGCTTGTTGAATATTTCACGACGCTCAGGAGATATAAATGAAAGTACGAGGACACGTCGGCTCGCGGCGTTGGCGTTGGCGGGCGGTGCAGGGTCCTGCGCTGCATATAAAACAGCCGGTCTGCTGGCACAACCTGCCGCCCATCAATCACAGAGCGGCTCTGCGGTCACAGCTGCACACAGGCACCCGCTGATTGATTCATATCAGTTTAATGCGCCGCCACTTAGCATCTCGCCTCAATTTACAGCGCAAGTAGTCTTGGACACGAAGCAGACTCCCCTGACTGGAGTCAGAAAGCGTGACGCAATTCACCCAAGAAACTGCTAAAAACGGAGGCCAGGTGAGAGGCAGAGAGAGGAGGGAAGGTTAGAAGCTGTCTAGAAGCTGTCTGTGGCTTAAGCGGGATTTTAGGCCACAATCCACCCCGCGAGTGCGCTCTCCCCAGACACGCGTTTCCCGAGACCGCCGCCTTTGAAAACTGCTAAGGCCCTAAGTCGCCATGCCACTCGCCGACTTTGTTGTCCCGCGTGCCGTTTGATGCCAGGTGACACGGGCCTCCTTGATTGGCGGTCCTCAGAGCCCTCCCAGCCTCCGGGGGAAATACTAATTGGAAGCCGCCAGGAGGAGATGTGATTTTCTTTTCGCACTGGAAGAGTTTTTTTTTTATCCCAGGGGAAGAGGGGGAGGGATGAAGGAGGGGGGAGTGCTTAACTTATTAGAAATCTTTTGATGTATTGATTAGGGCTGTGACAGAGACACTTTTGCATGTCCCCGGCACAATGCGGCAGGAAAACGCCATTTATTATTCCTTTTAAAAAGGAGACGGGGGAGAGACACTTCTCATTCTGCATGAGGGATGATACGGAGAGAGATGAATCCTCACTGGAGAAAGGGTCCTGGCGGCTAGCGAGTGGGACTTAATGAAATATTAGAGTACCACATCAGTCTTTTTCATCCCACTCGCAGGCAGAAGCTCGCCACTTTGGGGGCCCAGAATGTGCAGACTGGAGAGTGTAAACCCAACACTTTTTCCCTCTCTCTCCCATCGCCACAGCTCCTTAATATAAAATTATCAAGCGCTGCAGTTTTCTTATGTGCTGGAACTAATCTGGAATCATTCCATTTGCAGCTGGGCATGGAGGGGAGAGAGAGGGCAGGGGGCTCTGGGCTCTGTAATGAGCTCCTGAAGAATGGGTATAATTACCTAGGGAGCTGTCTGGAGGTGTGTATGTGTGTGTATGTGTGTGCAGGTGCACTCAGCTGAGCTGTGTTTAGGCTACACTTCACACTACCTGTGCAGTGAAGGCCTTTTAAGGGCATGTCTCATCGTAGCAGCATTCGCTGTGTGTGGGTGTACACTCAGACAAAGTGCTCCTGAGCTGCTATGTCACATTACGCTCTTTCTCTCTCTCTCTCTCTCTCTCTCCCTCTCTCACTCCTTCTCTCCTACAGACTCCACGTTTCGGTACACGGGCAGCCCTGACAGCCTGCGGTCCCGCGCCCCCATGATCACGCCGGACCTGGAGAGCGGCGTCAAGGTGTGGCACCTGGTCAAGAACCACGAGCACGGCGACCAGAAGGAGGGCGACCGCGGCAGCAAGATGGTGTCCGAGATCTACCTGACCCGCCTGCTGGCCACCAAGGTACTGTCCCTCCGAGGTGCCGAGCCTCACGCGTTCTTCTGTCGCCAGCAGAGGGCAGACTTATAACTGACCACAGGGCTACGGCTCAGGCCCTCAACACAGTATCATGGAAATATCTGAGTGATTTAGCCCTCTTAAGAGCATGGGATAATGGATTGCCATTTCTAATGAAGTTGCTAATGAATTCAAGCAGATGATATCGGAGTGGTGTGGGACTCACCCCTTTCCAAGGCCCCTGCCGATGTGGGTTTGTGTTACTGCAATCCTCCCAAGCTGTGATAGTCGGGCTTTAAGATACAGGGCGTGTTTGCATTGAGGCCTGTCAGTGGAATCTCTGTGTATCTCTGATCGTACATGTCTCTGCTCTCTGTGTGCTTCAGGGCACGCTGCAGAAGTTTGTGGACGACCTGTTCGAGACGCTCTTCAGCACGGTGCATCGCGGCAGCGCCCTGCCCCTCGCCATCAAGTACATGTTCGACTTCCTGGACGAGCAGGCGGACAAGCACGGCATCCATGACACGGACGTGCGTCACACGTGGAAGAGCAACTGGTGAGGGCCGGCCTCTGGGACGAGGGAGTGGTACTGCAGGGAGCTCAACTCAGCTCAGCTACAGCGTGTCAATAGATCTGGGGCAGATATATAGTGTAGGAACTTTAAAATTGGTGCCCCGAAGGGCCACAGTGTAGGTTTTTGTTACTCTTTAGCTAGCCGGTGTCTTAAATTAAGCACTTGAGTGCTGAAACACACAAAAAAGCCAGCAGACACTGCAGCAGTGTAGGGCTGGAGATGACATCCCTGAGTGTAAAGTAAGTCTGCTGATGGTTTAAAACGTGTCCCTTGTACCTCAGCCAGGTAATTTACACCTGCCTCTCTGTCTGCTCTCTCCCAGCCTCCCGCTGCGTTTCTGGGTGAACGTGATCAAGAACCCGCAGTTCGTCTTCGACATCCACAAGAGCAGCATCACAGACGCCTGCCTGTCTGTGGTAGCACAGACCTTCATGGACTCCTGCTCCACCTCCGAGCACCGGCTGGGCAAGGACTCCCCCTCCAACAAGCTGCTGTACGCCAAGGACATCCCCAACTACAAGAGCTGGGTGGAGAGGTGAGGCTCCCTCAGCCCTGTCAGGAAACACACGGCTTTGCTTAGCTTTGAGCTCCATTTCCCTTCCTCTCTCTCTCACTCCATCTCTGTTGCTTTCCTAAACATGAAGCGACAAACGAGAAGAGCATTAAAGGAAACTCGCTGAAAGCTTCCACACTTTTCTTTCTGAAAGGGTGTCAGTGGGGTTTCATCGTGACACTGAAAGTTATCTCCGGCACATAGTTATTTTTTGCAGTCTTAAACAATGCTCGAGAAAGGTATAGAATAGAATAGAATAGAATAGAATAGAATAGAATAACTTTATTTTTCCCAAGGGCAACTTCAGCTAAATGAGATGTATGAAACAGAGGTGGCTGACAGGAGCAATATACTGCTGTAAAATTCAACCTATTATAGTTTTATGAAGGGCGCTTGTGTGTGGTGGAATATTTATGCATGAAACTGCAGCTTTGGTGGATGGGCCCCACACTTAAAGAGTTACAGAATCCAGTCATGCTAATGTCTGCTACACCTTTAGCTGTTGCATAACCTGGGGAGGGAGAAGTTTGATTTTGAGCGATGTGTCTCATTCTGCTCATTGAGCAGTCTCCTCTGGTCAGTTGGGTTCCCACAGTCGACCTGAACACGTGAAAATGTATTACCATAAAATGCAGGCTGGGTTCAGGCCACAGCCCTGCTCCTTCAGCATCTGCCCGTGTGACGTCAATCCACACAAGGGCCCACCATACCACACCGACCCCGGTCCTCTCCGTGTCTCCCCAGGTACTACGCCGATATCAACCGGCTGCCTGCCATCAGCGACCAGGACATGAACGCATACCTGGCGGAGCAGGCTCGCCTGCACTCCACCGAATTCAACATGCTGAGCGCCCTCAACGAGATCTACTCCTACGTCAGCAAATACAGCGAAGAGGTGAGACTAACACCACCCCCATCAACACAGCCCAGCCTTCTGGAGCATGTGCTTTTTTACACAGCCTCTGTATAAAAACTGTGACAGCTTGGATCCCGAGTTCTCCAGCGGAGGCTCTAATGTGTTTTTTTTTCTTTGCGTTTAGCGAATATACTGCTGAAAAATCTGCGGGTCTTTGATAACAAAGCAGCGGTTTCTCTCTAAATTATCCTCGCTGTGTTTGAGAGCGGTGCTCTTCAGACTGGTATGCTGAGCCATTATCGTCACTGGATCCTTGGCATTCTGGCTGGATCAGAAACAGATCTCTTCCTCAGCACCGCTGTAAATTATTGTTCTGACTGAAGTGCCTCGAGCTGGTCCTTGAGACATCAAAATTACACCGGCAATCCAAAAATGCATTATGAATTATGCAGTGCACTATATCAGGTATTTTTATATACAGTAACCTTCAAAAAGATATGGAAATAGTTTCCTTTTAAGAGTGGATTGTTCCGAGCTTTGGTTGATCTATGGGTGCTTATTTAATGGCTACCGCCAGGCCAAAAATCCTACAGATTGCTTCTTTGCTTGCCACTGCTGTGGGAAGATGGATTGAGATGTTGGCCCCCACTGAAGGGCCAGCACCCCATTTAGTAGAGCGGCAGGATGCTTCACACCACGGTGCCTGATAGGGACGCTGTTTTGGGGTATAGGTGTTGCTGAGCAGTGAGCAACAGCGCTACCCTTTTCCGCTCACCCGCTGAGAAGGTTTGCAGTCGGACAGATCGGCTCTTAGAGGAATCACAGGAGAGGCTCGGACAGTCGGAGGGCTGTGAGCGATGTGACGGCAGGTGTCCATCACGCAGCTGTGAGATTCTAGTGATACAGAATGTCAGGCCTTCTCCAGGTGCCCATTAGCCTGACCTTTACATTAGACTGCGTATGAAAGGCGCTAAACTGCACCTCTCAAACACACCCCGCCTGCAGGAGCTGCCGAGAGAGCAATCTCCTCTTCTCTCCTCTCTCTTTCCTCGGTCGTGTCTCTTCCCCCATTTCTCTTTCCGCGCTTTCTCTCCTCTCTTTCCCCCTCCTCCGTCTCCTCAGTTGTGCCTCCCAACCTTTCTTGTTTCTCTGCTCGCTCTCCGTTCCTTCTGAAT
Organism: Conger conger; assembly: GCF_963514075.1. NCBI lineage: Eukaryota > Metazoa > Chordata > Actinopteri > Anguilliformes > Congridae > Conger > Conger conger. The sequence continues at coordinate 26,005,468 of NC_083769.1, forward strand.
CCTCTCTGCCTCCCTTCTCTCGTCAATATCTCTCCCCCCCACTCTCATGAGTTCTTGAGTCCTTCTCCTTGTCTCTCTCTGCTCTCCCCCCTTCCAGTGTGGAGTAGTTAAGCCCCCCCCCCAATCCCATGTGCAGTGGTTTGTTCCCTCCAGAGGGGCTGTGCAGTAGGCTCCCTGGAATATGGCAGGCTTAACGGGATTTGCGGAAATGGCAGGCGGAGCTGCACCTGCATAGGCTGAGCAGATTAATAATAGATTGGGCCGACGGTGACCAGGGGCCCCTGGACGCAGTCAGCATCTAAGAGCACTTTAGCAGATGAAAGGGAAGAGGGACGTGCTGGAGTCCCCTGCCACCGCTGTCAGGCCAATGCCGCCATGATGGGGAACACGCCGTCCACGTTTTAATGACGAGTTACAGCCCAGCCAACGCTTAACGTTCCCACAACATTGCCTGTGACGTTGTGAGAATGTTATGTGTTAGTTGGGATGTGCCAGATCGACTCTTTTTTTTAAACTAACGTTCCCTCCGCTTTTTCTCTGCAGTCTGTCAATGAGGGAAGAGTCACGTGTACACATGCGAAAGCAAAGATAGTCAAATGAACGTTTTTTTCTTTGTCTTTCTTACAATTGATGGATGTCAGGATGAACATGTTTGGAGTGCCTTTTTGACATTGGCTTTATTGATCTAATTTATTTTCTCTCTTTGATATTCACGTATAATCACAAATTTTGTTGGAGGTGTCATTCACGCATTCACGCAGACCTTGCATCAGAGAAGATGAAGTGGGCTCTCTTTTGAACAAGACTAGACAAATGGCATGTTTATACAAAAAACCTATTAGGTGATACGGTAGAGGTGTGTGATTACAGATATCATCTAACAATGCTGTGGTATTCTCTTTGACATAGACATTAATAAGATTTTCCTTCCTAATTTATATTCATACAATATCAATGTCATTAAACCCTATGCACACACAGCTAAACTCCACCGGATATTGCAGGATATTCGCGATTGCAAAAGAAAAAAAGTGGATGTTTCCATTGGCGTAAATTAGAATGTCAAGCTTTTTATGTCCGAATTTAGTAGGTCATGCTTAATGAATAACAACCATAAAAATCTGAAAGTTAATTGACATTATAAAATGCCAGACCTTAGTCTTAAGTTGACACTTTTGTCTAAAATCGATAAAACGGGTAGTTCAGAACCCATACCATCACTGCATTAAATATTGCTTATACTCTACATTCTAACAACAGTATTAAAATCACATAATTCTCTACAAAACATTTGAACAGCCCTGTCTTGACCTTCCTGTGTGGTGGGGACTTGTATGTTGTGACAGAGGGCCTTGGAGGACACTCCCCAACTTTAATGTCGTGCTTTTGTTCAATGTCAGTTTAAGAACGTAGCCATTCATACACAACAAATATTGTTCATAATCTGGGCTAGTTTCAGGGGTGTGCTCTAGACTCTAGGCTCATGTTTCCCGGTACACACTCACGCACACAAGTTCACTCCAAATTCACTTGGTTCAGTTCAGTTCAGTTCAAATACAACATCCACATACATTTAAAAGTCTTTGTAGTATGTTTATTTATTTATTTTCACTTGGTAAGTTTGTAGAGCGCTCTGTCCTACCTGAGTGTTTAGCAGAGGCTTCTCATGTCTTTATCCTGTAGCTCACATCAGCCCTGGAGCAGGACGAACAGGCCAAGAAGCAGAGGCTGGCCTACAAGGTGGAGCAGCTGATCGGCGCCATGTCCCTGGAGAGCTGAGACGATCGCACCGGAGCACCTGTCCATCAGCAGCACCCGCCCAAGCCCCAGAACACACCGCACCCTGGGCTGGGGGCGCCACTGACTCAAGATTTTTATTTTAGGGGAGGGGACAGAAAAAAAAAAGTTGACTCTTGATTTAATTTCTTTTTGAAAAGCGAAAGGCCATGTCCGGCAGCTGCTGGGAGACTCCTGCGAAGGCTGAAGAAACGGCACGGAGGGGGTTACGGGGTGTGAAAACGAGAAGGAGAGGACAGGGGGAGGTGAAGGACTTCCTGAGGTGTCATGGATTCCTTTCTGTGGCAGAGCCCTTGTGTGTCAGTGCCGGGTTTGTGTTGTGCGTGGAGTGCTGCTTCAGTGACAGGACTCCACAGAGGAGAAGACCGCTGTGATCGGACAGGCAGGGTGCTCTCAGAGGAACCAGTGGAGCTGACAACACACAGAGAGAGAGAGAGAGGTCCATCCTCACATAGCCCCGCACCCGATTTCCTGAGCTACAGACGCAAGAGTGTGCTCCCAAATTTTATTTTTGTACGCGTACATTTTATTTTATCTCGAGTTTTAAGCTCGGTAACTCGGACAGCTGTCACGTTCTGATTGTGGTTTGTGTAGACCTTTACTGGATCGTATAGTGGGGGGAGGGAGGGGGGCGGGGAACTAAAGACTGGTACTGTACATGCTCTGCTCTCAGTGTCTCTTCCACACATTTGCACATTAAGAAAAACCAACATAGCCCATTCCTTCGGGGGACTCGGAATCCGTAATTACGCGTCAGGATCGTTGGAAAAGAAGCGGAATTCCGCAAAAAGGGTTGGGAGTTCAGCGTGGACCATGTCAGCTCTTAAAGCCAGCACCCCTCAGTATATACAGCAGCTGACCGACAGGCAAGCTTTGTGGGACTTGAGATGTGAACATAGACTGACAACCAGGGACCTCCTTCATCTAAAGACTGTCCTCAAAAAAGGGGTTCCTTAACTGTAAAGAAACCGTTCTTTCATCATCAGTGTATGTTCCGTTTTACACATATACATGTATGTGAATGTACAAATGCAGATGCGTTTTATTTTTTGCGACGACATACTTTTTTCCTTCACAGAAGGAGCCAGTCAAACTGTAGCCCGTAGCAGGATAGATGCGAAAGTCATTTTTTTGTTTACTCTTATCAGAAAGCTGCTTGCATCCATCCTGCCCTCTTTTGCATCCCACCCCATTTGTGGACACGTTGTCACACCACACGCACGGCAGTTACACAGTATAAAGAATGTCAGATGTGGGCCTCAGTGACGAGACTGAGCTTGATGAGGTCACCGCCAATTATGATCCTAAGGGAACATACCTGTTACAGGGGTCTGCAAAGAAGCAGGGGAATGCTTACATTGGTGGCAGGACTGTCATCCACCAATATGAACCCCATAGGCCAAGCTGTGTTTTTTATTTCAAATCTATATATTTTTATTGTGTCATACCGAAGAAGGGTCTTGTTTTCTTCCGTCTTCCTCTCATTTTCGGTGCCAAGGAATCCCATTAGTCGCAGGCAAACGCTTAGGTGCTAGCAGGCTTTTCCATTGCTCACCCGGCAGCCCGTAAGCTCTCTACGTTGAATGGATTTAATCTCGCAAGGTCCTCTTACGCTTTGACTTTGTGCCAAAAGATCACATTATGTAAACTGTTGAATAACTTTAAGAAAATGGTTAATGCTTTACGTAAGGGACCAAATGCTTCAGAGTCTGAGACGGGCTGAGGCATTTATAGGATGAGAGAGCTGAACGGTAAGCTGGGCCAAACTGCCACGTCTTCTCCTCCTTGTGATCCCAGGCAGGAAGACCGCAGACATGGGAGAAGAAAAGCCTAGTGTAAAATATTTAGTTGGATAGAGTTGTGTGGTCATGTTTGACATGAAGTTTATTAACAGGAAGCATGATGTAAAGAAGACAGATGTGAAGTGTAATGCATGGTACCAGATAGAGCTTTAGTACAACCCTCCCACCATTCTGATGTTGCAGTAATGTTGGTTTACATAACAGTTGGCCAGGGCAGAACCTCAGCAACTGAAGGACCAAATACTGTAGATGGCGTCATATTGGTTTGATTTCAGTATTCTCGTTTGTGCACAGAACTCTGTTGTAGTCCATTGTTTACATCCGAAAAATTAATACTTGAAATAGGTAGGAGTGAAGGTGTACAGTGCAGTCCGTAAATATTTGGACGGCAACATATTTTTGTTGTTGTTTTGTGACTGTATTCAAGAACCATGGATTTGAATTTACATCTGTATCGAGTGAACCATATAGAATGTCAAAACAACAAAAAGATGTCCAAATAAATATGGACTGCACTATATATTGAGCTTATTTATGCATGTAACATCAAAAAAAAGGAACCTAACGGATGAAAGGTGCTGTTTTCCGTGGCCTTAGACCCCACTTCATGAAAGCTACAGAGTGGTACACAAGCCCCCCAGTTTTTGTTTGTGCACCCTTTGTCTGAGCTTTATTGAACGCCAGTCGTCTCCCAGGAAAGACCCCTTTTAGAGATATTTGATTAAGCATGAGGTAAAATAAAAAAAGCAAAGATGATACAGCTTTGCACTTGAAGGCTATATGTCCCTTGTCTTGTCAACAGTGTTTGATGAGTGTCTCATAATGAAAAGGAGCAAGGGAGAGAGAAAGAGAGAATCCCTTTAGCACTGGTTTCCTCTGCTGACTTTGAAGCAAGACTTTGATCTCTGCAAGTCATGTTCACCTTATGATCAGGAGATATAAAAAAAATCACATCAAAAAAGGAGAGAAAATGTTGTGAGACGTAGGGTGCTTGACGTGTGATTAGTGTGTCCTGCAGCAAGGCGGTGCTGTCAGCTGCCAGTTGGTGGGCACAGCTGAACACCACGGCCCAATACACGTGCTCAAACAGACACGGGACAACCATAAAGCTTTGGCTCCTCTGTGCCGTCTTAATCTCCAGACCTGCCTTCCTTCCTGGGTTCCACACATCAGATTGGGCCATTGGTCAGCTGCCTACCCTTCATACCTCATATCTGCCTTTTATGTTTTTAGATAAACCTTTTTTCTTCCCATAAGTTATTTAAGTTTTTCTTCCCTTCCCTTACAGTTAGGCTCTGCATTGCTGAATCTTCTCATTTTCATTACATTGCACGCTCAATCAGGTCAGAATGCTGCAGGCTGGCTAATGGATCAAACCCTTTGAAAAGGAGTTATTTTACATTTTCTAAGACAGAGTGAAGCTGGCATTGCCTGTGTAGCAGTCAGTGGGGAAAAGGTGGAGGAAAAAAATGTCTGCATGATCTTGAAAAATGGTTTATTTTGACTGTTTGCATTCATCATATACAGAGTCAAAAACTTGGCTTTAGGACAGTGAGTCGGCATTCCACAGTAAAGTGCTTCCCTTGTCTTTCTTATACGTGAAAAACAGTGAAATCTGTGCACATTGCAGTTCCTTTCATTAAGGCAATAGTCTTGAAGTCTTAATTTTCAGTTTGCACCCATTTTAAAAGTAGATTTTATGTTATAATAGAATATTCTGTGTTCCATGCATATTCCATCCTGAAGACTTTCCATCATGGGAAATTTCATTCAAAAACAAAAAAATAGAGGTTACTTTTTTATTTTGTTTTGCCTTTCTGCAGTGCAGAAATACATGTTCTGAGATATTTCTAAATTATTCACAAGCATGATACAATAGTTCACCATATATTCATTAGGCTGGAGAATCAGGCACTTTTCTGATCTTGGCTTATATCATGCTGTCAGCTGTTGAGTGGCATGGAAAAAGAATTACTTCTAAGGCATTAAAGAAAGACATTTTCTGTCACTTTGAAAAAATGTAAATTGGAGTGCAGTCTTTTCCATTGTAAACCGCTGAAATATCGCAAGTAATAAGTAAATATCCTTTCATTTCAAAACACACATTCATAATGCCCCATTCATTGTAGACACTGGAGTTCTGTAATATAGTTAATTAAAAATAACAATGATGATGATAATAATAATGATAATAATAACAATAATAATGGCTGTCTGTTCTTGTTGTTTTATAAAAGTGTTGTGAAAATTGTAAGAAAGTTAAAGTATTTAAAAAAAGTTGTTCTTGTTTTTTTATTTTGTTTTTGTTATGATAATATATTATTGTGTACCTATTGTAAATATGAAGCACACCTATTTTGCAAGCCAAGGATTCACTTTGTACTGTTGTTATATATAAATAAACTTTACTGGTTCAAAAGTAAAGAGGCAATGTCTCTTGAGAGCTTGAAAACTAGCAGGTACTTCTTAGATCAATAATTGGTCTGACGGTGAACATGAAAAATATATAACCAGGAATAGGCAACCGAAGTGTGAAACGAGTGATTGTTCTGAGGCAAACACCATGAATACCTCATTCTGCTCTGGAACCAATACGTTCTCAGGCAACCGACCCTGCTGCAGACATTACACAACATTACTCAGGCCTACAACTGATATCCGCCTCATCTAAGGCAAAGAGAGAACAATAAACTCCTGAGGCACGGCAACCTTGAGATTTCCAGCCCCGGGATCCTGTGCCCTATGCTGGCTTTCATTCCCATAACATAACAAACTGCAGATTTGACTCATAATTTGTTTTGTCTTTAGTCACAATTTTCCACAAAAGGTTTAGTGAAGTGACCAGGGGCCATATGCATAATATTTCTGAAAATTACTCCTATCATGTTGAGAGCTTTGAAGACTTCAGGGCGGCCTGTAGCGTAATGGTTAAGGTACATGACTGGGACCCGCAAGGTCGGTGGGTTGATCCCCGGTGTAGCCACAATAAGGCCCTTGAGCAAGGCCCTTAACCCTGCATTGCTCCAGGGGAGGACTGTCTCCTGCTTAGTCTACTCAACTCTTCATCGCTCTGGATAAGAGCATCTGCCAAATGACATGTAATGTAATGTAATGTAAAAAATGTACTATGGTTCTTTTTTTGTGTATGAAAGCATATTAAATGTGCCGGTTTTAGGTCTTGGGGGGTCCGTAAAGTCTGTGGTCCCCCCGTGTGGGCCTTCCATGTGGGCCTGGGCTCGATTGCGCATCATGGCGCATTCTGAGCTGTGATCACTTCTCCGTTAGCCTCACTGCTTTCTATCCAACTGAATAAATATGAAAGGGGGGGTGGACTGCCTGCTCTCCTTTAAAAAAAAAACTTAATTGAGCATATACAACCTCTCAGCTAGCCGGCCTGACAGCTAGCCAGTTCATGTAATTAAGCAGGTCAAACAGGCCATGCCAGGTTGGTTTGCAATTTACATGTAGTCTAGTCAGCTACTGATGGAAGTATGCTTGCTACTAGCTAGTCATTGTTCCAGAGGTAGCTAGCTAGATTTGATGTAACAAGCCTAATTTTTGGATTGGGCATGAAGGGCAGATCATGCAAAGACACTGACAGTTTGCATGAAAGTAGCTTAATTTGGCAACCATTGCCTGAAAACACAGTTATAATGGACTTTATTTCTTCCATGAGGGACAGGTGTCTTGGATGGTGAGAATCTGATGAGATTTGTCACCAAAATAATAGTCATGATCAAGACAGCATCTTTTCATTAATTCTGCATTATCCAGTAACAATAGATTTTTTCTTCTTTCAGTCAGCCAAAATGCAGGAATGGTGGCCAACTGGCCACTCTGTAATTTCTACAGAGATTTAGCTAGGGCCTGACAGCCTACGCTGCATAAAAGGCTTTCTTTTAATAAAGTAATTTGCCACATCACTTTGCAAAATCTGAAAGCATTAGCTGAGAACCTTTCTGTAATTATGTGACATTAAGAGAGTAAGCCTTGCATTATAACTAAAAACAATTATCAACTGAAATTACAGTTTCAGTAAAAAATTGTCATTCATTAGAGGACCTCCGGGCTGGGGTTGAGGACCTCTGAGCCGTAGGATAGTAAATACCAGGGTTGAGATGAATTCCACTTCAGCCCAGTCTATTCAGCCAATCATATGAAATACGCCCATAACAATCTATTAGGATTGCTCAATCAATTCTACTACTTGAATTGCCGGAATAGAAATGGAATTTACCCAGACCATGATCCTGACAGGCTCAGTGAGGCTGTGCATTGAAGGGTTAAAATAAAATGTATAAAATGGCATGAACCTGTGGCAGCTGCCACCGTGTGGGGGAGAGAGCCCTCACTTAATCTTGGTTAATCTTGTAATGCGTCTTTTGCTTTTTTTAAACCTGGTCATCAATGAGCACTCACACTCAGGCTCATAACAGCCATAACAAGATAACTGATGTTGCTAATATTTGGAAGTGCTACAATCTGTCTTCATGCAGGACCCTTTTGCAGAGACAACAAACTCTTCAAGGGTAATCTTATTGAATGTCCATTAGGGTGGAAATTGAAAAATGGGCACATTGTGTTTTTCTGAGCAGGCCTTCAGAGGACGAGGGCAAATTCTGCTCATTGCCCCAAATCCACTCAGGATCTTTCAAGATAATAAAAAGTACTGAACCATTCTGATGACAAGCCATTTTTATAACCTACTTCTTACTCTTGCCCGCATGCCAAAGACGTCTAAAAGGCACACACCATCCACTTGACGGATGACTTCCTGAAATTCCTGAGGACACAAAGCACAGCAAGCTTGGAAACGTTCATGATCTCGAGAGAGTTCAGTGCTGCTGAACAGTTGCCATTATCTGCAGTGCCAATGTACTGACAATTTTTCAATACTTTTCTTCACACTGTAACATTGAACCTTTAACTTAACATTTCTCATAATTCAAGGGCTACACAGGGAACATACAGGGAACATGAAATATGCTGCTTCTGATTCAGTTCAGCTAACACTGTGCCCTATTGCTGAGTACAGTACTTGATATCTACAGCATAATCAGATTGCTTTTGAAGATTAATAACTAATCACTTCATAAGTGGTGATCACTGAGTATCACTCATCCCTATGGTCTTACCCATAAGCCGGAGGGAACAAAGGCACATTCACACACTGAAAGAGTGAATGATGCTCACTTCCTCCTGTCTTATGCCTAATGTTGAAGGCATGGGGCCAGGACTGTGGCCCATAGCGATCTGAGAGCCTTGCTAATATTAGGGTTGGATTCCAGTTCATTAAAAGCGTCTAATTAAAAACCGTTATTAAACGATTTTATTTCCACAATTGCAATTAGCAAAAATGAGCATACACAGGAGGAGCTGTGGAACGGTGAGCACAGGGTCGGGATAAATCCTATTTCAATTCAGTCAATTTAGGAAATTAGCTCAAATTCAATGAATGAATTAGCAAATTGCCATAATGAAAACTCTCTGGAACTTGTTTTTTGACCATTTCAGAATCCAATCATTGTGCAGTCTGAATCCAGTCCAGCAGATGCAGTCTCCTGGACTGGGATGGACTGGACAGGTTGTGGATTATGGGGGTTTCCAAGGGGAAGACTCCCAAAGGTTATGACCTTACGTGTCCCTGAGAGTAGAGGAATGGGTGAGTCATGTCTTGCAGAATTACACCATTTTGCGAATCCAAGTGCATTTCAAGTACAATTGAGGGGTGGAATCCGCGAGTTAACTTTCCGCAGAGCTCATCCTGTCTCTGTGTGCCATTCCGCTGAGTATATAGGCCAGTCATTATCAACCATAAATCCAAAAACTTTTTGTGACAGTTATGTACTTTATTAAGACACAGAAACAAATTATGTTAATTATAGCTCCTTAAAGTGACACTTTGGATATTGATCAATCATTTCCTGACTGTGTCAATCAATCACTCTTTTCGTAGAACTTCAGTCGATATCATTAGGAAACATTTGCAAACTGCTTGTCTCTAATTAGTAGGCTGGGTGTATGCAGCACTAACCCTATTCTGCCAGGCCTGTTGAACTTTATTATTCTCAACCATCAATATTTAAATAGGCAGGCTTGTAATGGCCAGCTATAAATATATGCCTGTGCTATGCCCTATTCAGATCTCTGTGGTCCAGTAAAAGCCTCCCTGGATCACCGCCAGGCGAGTGTTAGTCAGTAATACCTCAATGCTGACCAAGCTCTAAACTACCCACCAGAGCAGAATTATTTAATAACCAATTAGGTATCCATTTCCTTTCTAAATGAAAATATATGGATTGAACACGGAATTACATTACAGTTATTTTGCTGATGCTTTTGACCAGAGCGACCTACAGTTGATTAGGCTAAACAGGGGATAATCCCCCCCTGGAGCGACGTGGGGATTAAGGGCCTTGCTCAAGTGGCCAACAGCTTCATAGATCTTGTCATGGCTACACCAGGGCTCAATCCACCAACCTTCTGGGTCCCAGTCATGTACCTTAGCCACTGGGCCACAGGCTGACCCCAGTATGCATATAAACTACAGAACCTTCCACCTATACCTACCCCCCCCCCCCCTGCCCTCCTGCGAAGGCCCCTCGTTCAGCGAAGCTTGAGGCGGTGGGCAGACCAGCCCCAGAAGGCTGCTGTCAGTGATAGAGATGTGCATATACCCAGCTCAACTCCCCCACTGTCCCCCTTTCCCCCCCGCCCCGATATTTACAGGAGGGGGGTAATCTCCTCAGTACATAATCCCACACTGCAAAGGCCCATTCAGAAAGCACATGGGATTTATTGCCCCGTAATGCCATCTGCTTTCATAAGGAAGTTGTATAAATCTGACATCCCATTCGTTCTGGGTGGGATTTTTCAGGACGGATTACAATGCAAATTCCGAAACAATTAATGCAAGTTGGCAGAATAGAAAATAGGGTTCATACTTCAGAAGCAGAGAGTGTCATGTCCAATTTCAAAGCACTCCACCTATCTGTGCCATTTACTTACTCTAAATTGTGTCTTAGTATTAATCTTCTTAGTAGACACACTTATCTTGGGCTATAAAGGCACTATTGTAATGTCATATATTATAGCCATTGCCAAAAGCGCGAGTCATTAAAAAGGCTGCTTTGTTAAATGCTATACTGTATTATTTATCCCATCAGTCATCAAAACTAAATAAAACATTATATTGAGAAAATAAAGATGTTATGTACATGTATCCAAAGACACATACACTCAGTGAGCACTTTTATTAGGTATGTATTAGACTTGTGTGGTTATTTGTGTTACTGCCACCTTTCTGTCAGCTTTGATCAGTCTGGCCCTTCTCCTCTGACGTCTCTCATTAGCAAGGTGTTTCTGTCTGCAGAACTGCTGCTCACTGCATGTTTTTTGTTTTTCGCACCATTCTCTGCAACCTCTAGAGACTGTTGTGTGTGAAAATCCGAGGAGATCAGCAGTTTCTGAGATATTCAAACCACCCTGTCTGACACCAACAATCACTTAGATCATATTTCTTCCCCTTTCTGAAATTTTGATCTGAACCGCTTGACTATGTCTGCATGCTTTTATGCATTTAGTTGCTACAACATGATTGGTTGATTCAATATTTGTGTGTACTGTTGTACAGGTCTACCCAGTAAAGTTCTCAGTGAGTGTATTTATAATGAATTGCTTTGGGACAGAGGGTTGATTTAGCCTTTTTGGGGGAATTTTGCTTTGACACCAGACAGCAGATTTTCATGGACCGCAGTAAGTTCTGGGTCCGTGGCTGATGGTGACCCGGCCGGTCTCTCAGGCTCCAGAACTCCAGGGCTTTCCTCCTGAGAGGGCTCTTCACAGGCCCCTCGTACCCGTCAGACAGGGAAGGAGTCCAGGTGTCGTCAGCCCCTCAGACAGGGTTATTTTTATCCCCGTCTCCAGCTGCTCTGCTCTGCGCGTTCAGCCTGCCGCCCGTAACTGCCTCCCTCATTAGAGCCCAGGCGTGGGGAGAGCAGAGAAACGCCCGCTGAGAACATTTGTGTGCTCCCCGCGTCCCGCTGCATATTTCACAGGTCAGGGAGCCACTGACGGCAGGAACACGCTCCGTTACCCAGGTCACACACGCACTCACACACACACACACACACACACACACGCCTCCCTATAAAAACTCACTCACTCACACTCACACTCACACACACACACACACACACACACACACACACACACGCCTCCCTATAAGAACTCACTCACTCTCACTCTCACACTCACACTCACACACACACACACACACACACACTCACTCACACACGCTCTCACACACACACACACACACACACACACGCACTCACACACACACACACACCTCCCTATAAAAACTCACTCACTCACTCTCACACACACACACACACACACACACACACACTCACACACACACACACACACACACGCACACACCTCCCTATAAAAATTCACTCACACACACACAGACACACACATGCCTCCCTGTAAAAACTCACTCACTCACTCTCACACACACACACACACACACACACACTCACACACACTCACACACACACACACTCACACACACTCACACACACACACACACTCACACACACTCACACACACACACACACACACGCCTCCCTATAAAAACTCACTCACACACACACACACACATGCCTCCCTGTAAAAACTCACTCACTCACTCTCACACACACACAGAGACACACACACACACACACACGCCTCCCTATAAAAACTCACTCACTCTCACACACACACAGAGACACACACATGCCTCCCTATAAAAACTCACTCACACACACACACACACACGCACACCTCCCTATAAAAACTCACTCACTCTCACACACACACACAGACACACACATGCCTCCCTATAAAAACTCACTCACACACACACACACACACTCCTCCTTATATAAACTCACTCACTCACACACACACACACACATGGCCCCCTATAAAAACTCACTCACTCTCAGACACGCACACACACACACACCTCCCTATAAAAACTCACTCACTCACACACACACACACACACACACAGACACACGCCCCCTATAAAAACACACTGACTCTCAGACACACACAGAGACACACACATGCCTCCCTATAAAAACTCACATACAGAGACACACACGCACATATGCATACATATAGATAGACACTCACTCAATCAACTCAATCAAACACAGAAACATGCATATCACACACACAGAGACCCTCCTAGCCTCACACACCACAGATGAGTGTCCTCTCGAGAGCTGAATACTGGGACTGAAATCTTTGCACTGGAGGAAGGCAAAGTAATTCTGTGGGATGTGTCCTTTCATTCCACGATGCCTGTACCATTTACACCCATCACCCCACTCCCTGTGCCTTCCACAGGCCTGAGCAGACTAGACCACTTCTACAGTGCAAGCCTGCCACCTACAAGAACATGTCCTCTTCTCCCTTCAGTTAGTGTGGGATGTGCAGATTTCATTCCTTTAGCTGCATACCGAAAACATCTAACTGACACTTTGACAAAAATGAGTTAGTGTCATAAAGATGTTTTTTATATGGCAATTTGATATGATTTTGATATTGGACATTTAGAGTACTGTTAGGACATTTAGAGTACTGTCATTTTGATCTATGAGGAATTGATTTTCAGCTTGGCTGTGTTAGGATGTGAAAGATTTGAAGCTCACTATCTCAAAACTACTCTGAACGCAGGTAGAACCTTATAATTCCAAGGTCACCATACAGTACATCCATCCCTCTGGTTCTGCCTGTGGTTCTGCCTCTCGCGCTCTCTAGCCATCTGTACCGGCAGAAAGTGCTAGCGCAAGGCCTTTCTTCCCATCTCCTCTCTGCGTGCCGTCGGACCTGCGTCTGCCAAAATTCACCTCCCCCGCCCCCCAGCCCCCCTCCCCGCCCGCTGCAGCCTCATTGGCATATGCAGATGTTAATTACCCGCCGTGTAGTCGGGGCCAATCGGCGGGCAGCTGGAACAGCTTGTGCCGGGGCCTCGCGCGTCGTCCCTCTCCTGCCTCCACTCCCCTCGTAGATAATAAAAGATAATCATTTCACATTTCCTTCATGCTTCATTTTACCCCCCGACCGAGGGGAAGGCGAGACCGCTTCTCAAATTAACCGCGGCGAAACCTTATCAGCGCGGCGGAAAACAAGACAAGGCGACGCGCGCTTTGAGGAAGGGATCGCTTAGCTCCGTACGCGCTTTTTGAAGAAGGGATCGCTTAGCTCCGTACGCGCGCTTTGAGGAAGGGATCGCTTAGCAATGCGCGCTTTGAGGAAGGGATCGCTTAGCTCTGTACGCGCGCTTTGAGGAAGGGATTGCTTAGCTCCGTACGCGCTCTTTGAGGAAGGGATCGCTTAGCTCCGTACGCGCTCTTTGAGGAAGGGATCGCTTAGCTCCGTACGCGCTTTGAGGAAGGGATCGCTTAGCTCTGTACGCGCGGCCCGGTAATGGCTTCGGCCATGGCTTCACGCCGAACGCCTGACGCAGCCGCGGTGGAGATCACCCTGTACGGAGACGGCCGAGGTGAGCGTGAGCATGGAAGGTCTCACTGCGGGCCCCGTCGCTGCTGTTAAATCTAGACACGAGCAGTACCTTAATCAGGTCCGGACTAGCGGACAGATGAATGGGATTAAAATGATCCTTCATGCTATCATTTTGTTCCAGCGGTCTTCCTCCCCCTATCATTACCGAGACCAATCGGCATAAAAGGCTGAGTGCGCCATTGCAGGTGTCACCTCCCTGCCTCCGGCCCTGTGCAAAAACATCTTTCAAATTATAAAGCTGGCTACGCCGGGCGCTTTCGTACAGTGATTTAAATAATTAGCCGCAAAATTAATACACATTTAGTTAAGTGCAGATCAGTGAATAACCTTGTGTCTCGTGTCACTGTTCATTCGCTTTGATCTCAAAAGAGACTATCTGTATTTACATAATGTGAATGCACGTTTCCTCTCTCTGCCAATGAGGGACCCCGGACCTCGCTGTTCCTCTCGCTCGCTCTCTCTCTGGCTTTCTGCTTTCCTGAATCCATTGTCCAGGCTAAAACGTGCCTGGGGTAGCAAGGCCTTGCTTTGGGCGCAGTTCTTTGAGAATTATTTAAAGCTGAAGAACTGTTACTGTGGAATGAATATTTGATGAGGAAGACCTTGGTGCCTTTCTGTGCCTAGAGAAATACATCAGAGACAGCCTGGGGTGAAGAACCCCCCCCCCCCCCCCCCTACAGACACGTGCACTCTCACACACACACACACACACATACGTACGTCCACACACACACACACACATACAAACACACATGCATGCACAGGCATTCAAACACATATGTGAACTCGCACAGACATGCACACACAAATACGCATTGGTACATTCTCAAGCGCTCGCACACACCATCATGCACACACACTCATGCATGCTCAGGCACGAGCAGACATGCATACAGACATACATGCACAAATGCACTGTCACACACAAATGCAGGCAGCCGCATGCACTCACTCACAGATACGCTCACAATGCATCCTCCCCCCTCTCCATCCGGATTCCCAGTCCCCTGTTCCACATCTTCCCTGTCTACCTACCCTATAATTCCTGTCTCTCCATTCCCTTTCACATGCTTATTCTACTGACAAAGGATGACCTGTCACCGGGGAGTTATGGCCAATCTATTGCGCTTTTCATTAATTGCTAGTTGGGATGTTGGCGATTCGTGAATGCAGGTCTACACACATGCGCGTACACCCTTGTCCACGCACGCACACACACACACAAACTCTCAAACGTTTCTCTTCTGCCCTATCATAAGAGGTATAATTACTCTCATTCTGTCACGTGCTATTTTCTCTCTTTAGGGGGAGGCAGCGACATATGAACTCAGACAATGCATCTAGCTTCCAGTCCACCAGAAGAATTGCTCTGTTAAGACCCCATTTCAGAGCAGTGCACTCAAAGTGCACTTCATACAGTATGTGCAAAGGCTTTTCAACTCAGCCAGTGCACCTCCGTGACCTCGTATAGAATCTGCTCTCAGCTCTTCCCAGAGAATATGTCTCTTCATAAGAGAGGAGATTATGGCCATCCTTCCTGTTCTGAGTAAGCCACTGTCCTTGGGCAGAGGATAGAATGTAAAATCACAGTGAGAGTCCGGGTCTCTGAACCAAGTAAATAAGTCACGTATGAGATGCTGTAAGATGTCAAGTCAATTACAAGTGCGACAACATCCCAACCTGACCTGGGCAAATCCTTGCATCCTCTCTATCTTTGCAGGGGCTCAAAAGAAAGAAGAAAAAAAGCAAAAATTGCAAGACCTGTGTGAAGACGACTGCATTATTAGTACAGAGTACAGAGCCAACAGAAATTATCTCAGCCCAAATACTTATGGACTGCACTGCACGTTCCTATCCTAATTCTTCTCTTAAAACTGCATTTTATTTTTGTATTTTGTTTATAGGACTGTACTTATTGTCTGAAGCCACAATGTCAAATGACTGGTGGAAGAACCCTGGAAACAGTGTTTTCTTTCACGACACTCTAGAGGGAAGTATTGAGTCAGACATCTAGCACCTTCCTTTCTTTTTCACAAAACTGCTCGGATCGCTAAAGCCCTGTCTAATGGCCCCATCTAGTGGGAAACCACAGTCACTGTTAGACTGTTATTTGTGAATACAGCACTCATGATGACTTCATGAGTTGATGGTACCCCCTGAACACATCCTGTTCAGTGGCTAGGGCCAAAAAATTCACACAAAATGTAAAAAGTTACCAACCGTGTTTGAGTGACTGTGGCTGATTACCTGGCAGGATGCATATTTGATCATAATGTTAGGGACGGTTTCAGACAGGGGGGGGATGTTCTGCATGCCCTTGCCTCATTGCTCAATAGTGCCTCCTGTGGTCAGTTGGGTGCCTGCGGATTTCACGCAGAAAGTAATGGACAGAGGAGGGTTGCAGATGGCACATCCTAGAGCAAAGGCCTTCAGATCACGAGCCTGCAAGGCAGACCAGGCTCCTGAAAGTACAGAGCCTTTACAAAGTAAATTCAGTCATTAACTACACAGGCTGCTGGAATGAAACAATATAATAATATGGTGGGGGAATCAAAAGGATTTCACATAGTTAAAGGTGCAATAGGTAAGATATTTGTGTTAAAATATTGTAACAAGACCATTGTTAATCCCTTCCTATCATTGAAAAAGGCTCACTGACACTCACTGGGTTGACTCACCCTCTGCCTGTGTTTATAGTCCTTAAATTCGGGTTTCAAAATATCCAGTTGGCGGACCAACACTGTACCAAAAACATTTTATAGCTGTACAATAATTCAAGCTCATTGGTTGAAAATTGGCTCCAATTGCCATAGCCAATGGCGTGAGGGGAGTTTCAACATAGGCGTGTTCCAGAGAAGGGGGAGCAATAAACAGTGTTGTGGTTTGAAGTTGCTGCAATTCTTCTCTTGACCTTTAGTCCGAAATGACCTATTGTTAACCTTATTTGAGTGTGTGTGTGCATGTGTGTATGTGTGTGTGTGTGTGTGTGTGTATGTGTGTGCGCATGTGTGTATGTGTGTGTCTGTGCGTGTGTGTCTGGGTGTGTTTATGTCAACAAAAGAGTGTAGAGGACTTATGCAGAGGACTTATGTATGCATTATTCAATGTGCTTGCAAACATACTTTCGTACACAGCATTGCTCATTCCCACTCAGTAATTACACGCAGCACTGACACACAGTTTTCTCTCTGCACACACAGAACCGCACAGTTCCAGACCGAGTCTCTAAAGCCCCCCCACCCCCCTGCCAGACAGCCATCCTATCCAGATTAATGAGCTGCTCCCTCTCGCTACAATTTCACCCCTGGGTTCAAATCCATCTCTGAGAGGGCCGATGAGAAATTCAGAACAATCCACGTCCTGAGCCATAAATCACTTCAGCATGTCGGCAGCCCCACCGAATCAGGCCCAATTACAACTAGTTACGGCGTTTACAGGCCCCTCCTCCTGGTAACTACACTTGAGCAAGAGGGAACTAGGAAGGGTCTGTGCTGAGGAACACTATTATCCTGGGAAAAAAGGATGGTGAAATGGCTTGGGAATAGAGGAAGAGAGAGGTGTGTGTGTGTGTGTGTGTGTGTGTGTGTGTGTGTGCATGTTTGCGTCTCCGTATGTGTGAGACAGAGTAAGAGAGAGAGAGATAGAGAGAGTATGTGCCTATCTGAGTAGCATATGTACATTTGTGTGCGTATTTGCGTGGGCATTTGTGTACGTGTGAGAGTGTATGTGCGTGACTCTATATGATGTGTGCATGTGTGTGTGGTATGTGTTTCTATGCATTAGTCTACACTTATGTGTGTGAACATTAGTGTATTTAGCTGTGTTAGTTTTATTAACAAAGGGAGTGTGCTCCCTTCAGAGACGAGTGCTAAAAGAAACATCTGGCAGGGGTTAGACTGCTGACGGAGGGGGAAAAAGATTTAAGATGAAGGGAGGGAGCTCTGCTGTTCATGTTTGAGAAACTGTACATGAATACATGAGGATGTGATGGAATCGAGGAAACCTAGGTGAATACTACAATATCTGGTTGTATCCCAATTCAAATTTGAAACAAACTCACAAAGCAAGCAAATAATCAAATCACTGTAGATGATTTGTGGCTAATGTGTTGTTTGGTGAGTATAAATGAGGAGTATGTCACCGCACAACATGCAGATTTTTATGCAGACATACCCGTTCTGATTAAAGCTTTTAGGACATTAGATTTACTGTCAGGAGTTCACCAGCTCAGTATGCCTGTACCTCGATGGAAAAGGCCTCTCTTACTCACATTTCCCTGTCATGTTTCAGTGTTAACATGGAAGTAATGCTGTGATGACATCATGCCCTTGCCTTGCATTATGGCCCAGTGGGGCTTACTTCTGTTCCGGCCCACCGCTGGCTGACCCCTGCTGCTTCCACACGACCCACAGAACAGCCCTGGCACAGACACAGTGCAGCCTGGCACACCTACCCTGCCCTCACCATGGTACTGCACAGAACAGGCCTGGCACAGACACAGTGCAGCCTGGCACACCTACCCTGCCCTCACCACGGTACTGCACAGAACAGGCCTGGTACAGACACAGTGCAGCCTGGCACACCTACCCTGCCCTCACCACGGTACTGCACAGAACAAACTTGCGCTTCTTTCTAAGACTGAATCTAGGGGGGAAACCTGTAGCCTAGTGGCTAAAGTGTGTGACTGGTGCCCTGGTGCAGCCACGATATTATCTGTGCAGCTGATGAGCGCTTAAGCAATATCCCTTAACCCAACATTGCTCCTTGGAGGATTTTCCCCTGCTTTGTCTAATCAACTACAAGCATCAGCTAGAGTAAGTAACTGTAATGTGATAAATGCAATGAGCCTGCTGGACACTGATCCATCATCAGCTTTAATGCTTAGCCCCTGTGTGAATCTGTGGTGGAGACTGGTCACTGATATTGACTGCAGATCCAGAACCCCCCGCTAGCCTGAAATACCCCAGGCGGGGTGTTGGTTTATGGGAAGGCTGTGCAGGAGGATGCTGAATCGGGACACAATGTGCTGAGGCCTATATTTGTTTTAGCCGACATGTCTGCTTGGGTCCTTCTCCACTCCGCCCAGTGGGAGAGCCGGGACAGGCCCGCACTGCCGTCACAACACCTCTGCTTCCTGCAGCCCAGGGAGGGGGGATGTCGGGCCCTTCCGCGTCTGGGACAGGGCCGGGGGAAGTGTCCTATTTTTGGGGACTCGTCACAGGGAGAGTAGAATGGCAGGAAGGGGCGGAATGCGGGGGCACAGTGGGAGTGACCTCCAGGTCTTCTTAAGTCACCTCCTGGGCTGACTGCGCTGCCCTGTGCCAGGCCTCCCTGCCTCAGCCTGCTTTCCTTTCCCAGGAGACGCCGAGCGGATGGCAGGAAGGTCTCATAATTTTTTTGTCACCTGCTGGAATGTTTTTTGGAATTTTACTCCACAAAGGCAAACATTTGTCTTCTTTTATCAACTGCACAAAGTAGGTCTGACTCAGCAAAAAGTCCATAAATAAAACCATTTTACTGTAGGGTATGGCAGCCAGGCAACGGGAACCTCCTGTGCAGGAAGGGTCAAATCCTCGAGGAACAAACCGAGCCGTAAATGTTTTAGCCACGATAAGATCCGCACAGCCGTTAGGCCCTTAACCCTGCATTGCTCCAGGGGAGGATTGTCTCCTTAGTCTAATCAACTGTACGTCGCTCTGGATAAGAGCGTCTGCCAAATGCCAATAATGTAATGTAATGTAATGAGTGCATTTTGTCTGGGCTCTCTAAGGACCCAGGTCATCCATGAACTTCGCTTTCTTCCCACAGGCCAAAGAAATGCAAGTCAGGCTGAGCCTACATTTTCCATGGGGTATACGTTTCTGTGAGTGTGTGGGCCCTGTGATGGATTTATGACCTGTCCAGGGTGCATTCCAGTGCTTCATCCAAGATACGCCGGGGTAGGCTTCAGTCAACCCGTGACCCTGACCAGAAGTAAGCTGTTTAGAGAATGGATGGAAGGATGGATAGACATACAGTATACATACGTATATACAGTGGCTTCAGAAAGTATTCAGACCCCTTCACTGTTTGCACACTTTATTGTGTTGTAGATGTAATTTTAAACGGATGAAAATTTACATTTTTACACATCCATCCATCCATCCATCCATCCATCCATCATCACCCGTTTATCCGGAGTCGGGTCGCGGTGGCAGTAGGCAAAACCGGGTATTCCAGGCGTCCCTCTCCCCAGCAACATATTCCAGCTCCTCCTGGGGGATCCTGAGGCGTTCCCAGGCCAGGAGAGATATATAATCTCTCCAGCGGGCTCTGGGTCTACCTCGGGGTCTCCGCCCAGTTGGAAGAGCCCGGAAAACCTCCAAAGGGAGGCGCCCGGGAGGCATCCTGATCAGATGCCCGAACCACCTCAATTGGCTCCTTTCGACGCGAAGGAGCAGCGGCTCTACTCCGAGCTCCCTCCGGATGTCCGAGCTCCTCACCCTATCTCTAAGGCTGAGCCCGGCCACCCTACGGAGGAAGCTCATTTCGGCCGCTTGTATACGCGATCTCGTTCTTTCGGTCACTACCCAAAGCTTGTGACCATAGGTGAGAGTTGGGATGTAGATCGACCAGTAAATCGAGAGCTTTGACTTCCAGCTCAGCTCCCTCTTCACCATGACGGGCCATTGCTTTTTACACAGCAATCTAAACTTATTAACTCATAGTGACAAAGTGAAGATACATTTTAGGAATTTCTTGCAAAAACGAAAATCTCTCATTTACTTAAGTATTCAGACCCTTTGCTGTGCCACTCTAAAAGACTCACACTGCATGTCAGGACAAAAACCAAACCTGAAGTCAAAGGAACTCTGTAAAATTGTGAAAACATAAGGGGATCTGCCATGAATAAACTGTCCAAATCCAATCCATCTAAAGACACGTTTTCGCTTTGTCATTATGAGTTTTTCACTGGAGCTTGATGGGCAAAAATAGCTATTTTATCTATTTCAAATGAAATCTACAACAAATGTGAATACCTTCTGAAGCCACTGCATATGTGTGTGTGGGTGGGAAAATTATGTGTCCAGCCACATGTTGGAGTAGCCAGGACTGGTGTTCCCTCTTTGTATCTGAGTCTGCTGCCCTGCCTCAGCATGAGATATATACAGTGTATATAAAAGTCGGGTGATGTGGGAACACGCTGCTGCCCTGCCCTGTCTCACATCACCAGGATGTGATTAAGGGGAGCTCCCTCCCTGCTCCCTCCCACTGAAACAATGTGTCAGCCCAGTCAGGGTTAGAAACAATACTTTCAGTTCCCCAACTGAGCAACCTACACATCCTCAGTTACACACACACACACACACACACACACACACATGCATGCACGCACACACACACACACACACACACACACACACGCATACACACACAACATCATCTACAATCTCAGTTCAACCTCTGTGGGTATTAAATCAGGCCGGTGAAGGAAATCCCTTTGGCTGGGTGGTGAATTAATGGACAAAAGATGTAAAAACATTTAGAGAAATAGTTGCTGAAAGAGTTTCCGAATCCCATGGGCTGTTATAGCACTTACACTCCCCGTCTGGACATTCACATAATTGGGGAAGATTAATGTGTCTTAAAATGACTTAAGAAAAAATGGACTCAAAACTGGAAACAAGAGCAAAACCAGAGTAAATATGGAATGTGGTGATTTGAAACAGCTTGTAAATTGGCTGTTTAGTGGGCTAATGTGTGCCTCTTAATACAGCCGTTGTCGTATCTCAGCGTACTAGAGACTCATGTGTCAGTGATGCCCCTTCCACCATCGTGCCAGCTGGAACTCTGATAACCACCTTGCAAAAAAACAAACAGGGTTCCATCACAGGTCACTCACTACCTGCTGGCCCTAGTCCTCACGACAAGCCCTGCCTGGGCAGTGGCCCTATGGCACATACGGGGTTAGCCACTGAGGACTGCACGCCAATTTGTGGGTCCCAACAAATTAAACTGGGGGTCTATTTCAGTTAAACTGAAAACAGGTGTTTATGTGCATGCTTCTACATATGTGTACACATGTGGTGTGTATGAGTGTGTGTGTGTGTGTGTGTGTGTGTGTGTATGTGAATGTATTTACAGTATGTACGCACATGTGCCTGTGGTGTGTCGTCTGTATGTATGTGTGAATGTGTGTGGTCTATATGTGTATATGCATGTGTATATAAGCACATGCGTGTGTGTGGTCTCTATGCGTGTGTGTGTGTGTGTGTGTGTGTGTGTGTGTGTGTGTGTGTGTAGTTAGTGATGCTCTGAACTCGCTGTGGGATGAATGTGTCCTTGAGCATGCTGGGTGTATGTGCAGAGAGAGGAGTGTCGCGTGTGTTCTCCCACAACACCCTCACCCTCTCTTCTTTCTTCCACTTTCTGAGTGACTTCTCAGCCAGGACCCAGCTGGCCAACATTCAGCATGTGCTTCCATGCTGGGGCCAGACCAGAACAAATATCATACAATTATGATCAGAAAAAATCACAATGTACTGTAGTAACCTTTTAAACATGAACTGTATCACAATACTGTAACACTGGAAACAAATTAAAATTATTCTCTTACAGAGCTATACAAATATGAGCACACCTACACTGCTAATTCATGTGTAGACTGGTTGCTCATTATAATGATCATAACATTGCACCTGTTTATTCAATTTGATAAATCAAGACTCCACAACAAAAACAACAGATTATAGACCTAGTGCAAATAAATAAATATTTTTAAGGGCACAGTTACCTGTCTTCTTTTATATCTATAAAATGAAAATGTCTTCCAGATTCAAGGGGAGGAAAGGACATTTAGTTTAACTGAGCTGGCACTTTACAACTTCCTTCCCACACTCTCATTTGAGTAATGATTCCATCAAATTATTGCATTTTCAGGGTCATTATGAGAAATCTATTATTTGTAAGGAACCATAAAGCACAAAAACATGGCAAACAGGCAAACAGCTTTCACACTCCATTATGTAACCAATATTCAACCACAACTGGTTGTTCTGAACCAGAACCTTTGCATGGCCAATTAGAAAAACTATCAGCTGTTTTTGTCTTTAATGAAACCACCAAAGCATACAAACACCTGTCAATTCAACATTTAGCAAAATATCATGTGGATGGCCAGGTTGGTCAGATCAGCCTCTTACAGCCAATGAGTTCTGAGGGAAGACAGAAACATCACAAGGTCACAGTAAATGGTGGGCCCCTTGTCCCTACCTTCAGAGCTGGCAGCCCGTGTCAACACCAGTAGGCCCAAGAAACCCAAAGCTTTTATTGTGTCTATGGTGAGATGTGCCCTAATGAGGCTTTTGGCAATTTTCTGCCTCACACAGCAAGGCCCGTTATAGCCTGGGACTTTCCTTCACCCACAGCCCAGGCCTGGAAGGGCAAAGCCCCCTGTTTCTCATCTAAGTGCTGGGGAATAGAGGGGTGGGGTCTGTTTCAGTCAACAATAAAGATCTGAGAGGACCCGGGGGCACATATCCCCTCAAGCCGTTTCCTGTAACTTTAATTGAGCCCTGCTGAATGAGGTGGTCTGGGGGTACTGAGAAGGGGCTGAAGGGGGATGAAAACATTTTAGGCTTTTCATGTCCGAAAGAAGAAAAAGGAGAGACTTTTAGGAAGATCCCAGATGCTCAATTTTGGCTGAATTTGCCCCCATCTGGAGGAATTGTTTGACAAGTAATTTCGCAGGCAGTCCCCAGAAAGCACACGGCCGCCTCCAGTGCTTCCAGATGTTTCACCATGTACATGTGTACAATTATGTGTGCAGGCACAGCCACAATCACAAACACAAAAATCCCTTCAAGGGAGCTCACAATCATTCAATCTTGCAATGGCATGAGTGCTAGTGTGCTTTGAAATCTAATTTAGATGCTTCCAAAAAAGCAAGCACAAGGATGTTTTTGTTTAACTGAACTATATAGCTTGACATTGATACCATAGATTCCCAGCAAGAAAGCACAGCAAAATGTTCACTGTAAAAATTAACTATGATTGTGCCCTGTTAGGGTTGGTTTAACACTGTGAATTTGGTTGTCTGTAATTGGTTTTCCAGATTTGGAGAAAGCTGGGTCTGTGGATTGATGATGTAATGTGTCTCCTTGGGAGTTGCAGTGTGCGGTTACGTGGGTTTGAAGCCTGGTCATGCTGAGCTTGTTACAATAACGTGACGTTGAGGGGTGAGTCATAGCCTTGCTCTTCACACATGTTCCTGCTCTGCATCTGTGTTGTACAACATGGTCGCTGCACAACACAATGCCCCCCCCCCCCCCCCCCCCCATTTTCTACAAGCCTTTGAATTGCACACATGATGTGAACCTGGGGGACAATTTCTTCCTGTTCAGCCAGCTGTACCTACAGAGCAAAAAAAAAAAAAGTTCACTAAAACCGTCACAGTGAACTCATCAAGGTTTTGAGAGAGCTGGCAGCTGGTTGATCACTTCAGACCAGCTCCCAGCTGAGCATGGTTTAGCTGGTTGACCAGTTCAGACCAGCTCCCAGCTGAGCATGGTTTAGCTGGTTGACCAGTTCAGTCCAGCTCCCTGCTTGACATGGTTTGACCAGCTCAATCTATGCTATGAAACAACTGAGACCAGGTCAGACAAGCTACCAGCACTATCTGGTTGACCAGCTCATACCCAGCTAGACCAGTGTTATGAACAGCATGGCCATACCAGCTCAGTTTTCAAGCTGGTCAAGCTGGCATAGCTGGATTTTACAGCAGGGAGTGGACAGTCAGAGATAAGTTCTCACTCACCTACCACACAAGCAATCACTAATGTGCACACCATCTATGGATAAGGTAAATGTAGTTCAGGTAAAGACACCCTGGGGATTTAGATGGATGATGTACTATACTTTGTATGAAGCCACTTCGGAGAAAGTTGAAAGTCTCTGAAATAGAGACATTCCACAGTACTGTAAATGAAAAGAGTTAAATCTTTATAAAATGTGAATGTACATTAGCACATTGGGTTCCACACAATGTGTGATTATTTGATGCAGATTAACAGAAGAACACTTGCTGAACATCATGAAAATGTGCTTTTGATATTGAGACAAACTATTACACTTTATTACACGGTAAATTGTTCATTCAGTGTGCAAATGTTTATTTTATTATTTTTCATGTTCCACAATTTCCCCTGTTTATCTTGGCAATTTTAACCACATTGCCAAATAATGAGACAAAAGTGTGACAATGTATAGAGAGTCTGGAATGTCCTGGGATCAAGACCTGTACTTGACAGTTGTTGCAGTCAGATATTTGACGGCCATTGTGGACAGTGTCATTCCCAAGCGCTCTGGTAACGTTCTTAGTGACAGCAGGTGCTCCATCCAAGGCTCAAACCTTGCAATGGAGGCTAGAACTTGTACATTTGAATAAATAAAAACAGATGCATGCTAACTATTTTATTATTTTGGTAATATATTTTTAAAGTTCTAACAGTCTAAAGTTCTAACTGTCGTACTTTCAATTAATGAGTGAAGGCAGAGCATATTCTTTTTATCTGTGATGGACCGAAGCGATTATATGGCCCAGCCATCTTACTCATATTTGTTCCTAGCAGCAATTGCCAGCTGATCAAACTTCACGCACTTGCTGTTGCGACAGTTGTGTATGTTATTTCAAACCTCTCCCACGAATGATTTTAAACACTCTGACACTTTTTTTAAATTTTTATTTATTTTTTTATCATTTTCAACAGCTGTGACCACCCTATTACATTTTCCAGTATATTGTGATAAGCACCCAGCCTAAAACTCTGGAATTGATAGCTTTAAATGGATACTGTAGTTCACTTACTGTGAATTATATTTTAAACAGGTTATATTAGTTCTACACTCAGTGAGCACTTTATTAGGTATTTATTGGATTTTTTTAGACTTGTAGCCTATCTACTTAAAGTTATTTTGCATTGTGTGCTCTTCTGGATACCACTGTTGTAGTGTGTGTGAAAATCCCAGGAGATCAGCAGTTTCTGAGATACTCAAACCACCCTGTCTGCTACCAACAGTCATTCCATGGTCACTTAGATACATTCTTTCCCCATTCTGATGGTTGATGGGAACATCAACTGAAGCTCTTGACCCGTATCTACATGATGAATGCATTGCACTGCTGCCACAGAATTGGCTGATTAGATAATCGCATGACTAAGTAGGTGCAATAAAGTAAAAATGTTCCTAATAAAGTGCTCAGTGAGTGTAGTATAGGCTTATGTTTTTAGTGAGCATATAATAATATAATAATAATTTTTTACAGCATTATTTACAATTATGCACTTTGGATTAACAGCCTAATTTTGGCCAGGTCTATCCTTTTTGGAGAGATCTTCGTGATTACATTAATGAAGTCCACCTGTGTTAATATCAAATTCACCTGTGTTCAATTGCATCAGTGTGTAACCGGGTGCATAAATGTAAGGTTCAACCTAAAGTACGCCCAGTCACACAATATAACAGAGGCCCCCTCTACAGTTTGTTAATAACAAGACAAAGACGTGGTCTAAATGCAATTACTTTATTAAATCAATTCCGATGCTGGAAGGCAATAATGAGGTTAAAACAAATGCTCATATTCGTATAAAAAATATATTTATTTTGAACATCAATTTTACCAGAATAAATAGGAATAAAGTAGACTGATGTAAAGGTTAAGGATGGTGGGTGATGACGCTGATGGGATGGGGCATACTCACCTTCAGGGCTCCCGATGTGTAGTTACAACCCAGTGCTCTCTCACAGCAAGCCTTACTGCAAACAAGGTGATACTATATGTGATTCAGGTGCCATTAACAGTAACACTCTATAACACGTGAGGAGGGTACCCCTATTGACTAACCCCGCCACCAATCAGCGCCAAGCCCACCATACAACAAGAGACCAGTCCTAGGAGTCCAATGAATAACCTAACTACAGCCTACCTATACCAGTTGCTTCAATACATGAAAATAAAGGAAATAGAAAGGTACAAGTGCGCCTCTAGGAAGCCACGCCTAGAAGACTCCAGGCACGGAGGTGTAATATAGGCTACACACCACGCGCACCAGCCGCTGCGCACCTTAGGTCATCCGGCCAACAACTAGTCTATAGCCGTGCAACACGGGACACTAGCGAATGTGCTCGGGGCGGCATGGCTCAGGCAGTAAGAGCAGTCGTCTGGCAGTCGGAGGGTTGCCGGTTTGATCCCCCGCCCGGGCTGTGTCGAAGTGTCCCTGAGCAAGACACCTAACCCCTAAATGCTCCTGATGAGCTGGTCAGTGCCTTGCATGGCAGCCAATCGCTGTCGGTGTGTGAGTGTGTGTATGAATGGGTGAATGAAAAGCATAAATTGTACAGCGCTTTGGATAAAGGCGCTATATAAATGCCAGCCATTTACCATTTACTATGCCCCCCCACCCCCCCATCCGGCAGTCCATGGGAGGTGATGCGGATTGGAATGCTGGCCGGCATTGATACGAGTGGTCCTTCTAATCGACTGTTGGCTCTCCTCCTGCTGGTTGGCATGTCCTGTAGGCACGTCTGTTGTCCATGGTTCCACTGGGGGTTGGTACGAGAGAGGAGGGATGTAGGACTGTTCCGGAATAGTAGGCCCTGCTGGGAGCTGGACAAGATCTGCGGGGCTTGTCCTTGGCACTTGGATCCATAGGTCTCCCTCACCTTCCAGTTCCACTTCTACACAGGACTGTGGGTTCCCCCCTTGTGCAGCCTGACCACTCGATACACCACCAGGCTCCACAAGTCGCTGATCTTATGGCGGCCTCTCACACCGCAGTTGCGTAGAAAGACTAACTGGCCCTCCAGCAGTGGTCTATCAACTACCCTCTGGTCATGGCGATCCTTGCGTCGGTCAGCTACCCTCTGCTGCCGGCGTTGAACGCGCTCAAAGGCAATCTGAAGCCTCGCTTGGTGTTCCTGGATCCAGTCATGTACACAACCTGCCCCCGGCTCCTGAATCCGCCCGAGCAGGAAGTCAACAGGCAGCTGTGGGTCCCGCCCAAACATCAGAAAGAATGGGGTCTCCCCAGTGGTCTGATGTGGGGTAGAGTTGTAGGAATAGACCAACTGTTGAAGGCAGGCGGTCCATTCCCTCTTCCTTGATGCCGGCAGGGTGCGTAGTAAGTTGTGCAAGGTACGATTAAACCTCTCGCACTGGCTGTTGCCAGCGGGATGGTAAGGGCTGGTCCGGGATTTCTGGAACACACAGTTGATGGATCAAAGAACTTTCAAAGCACCGTCCCTGGTCAGAATGTATACGACCAGGGACACCAAATTTGTAGAACCATTCCACAACCAAGACCTGTGCCACCGTCGAGGCACGTTGGTCTCGGGTGGGGATTGCCAGCGAGTATTTACTAAAAACATCAGTCATGACCAAGACGTTCTCAATACCGCTACCGGTGGGTTCCAGTAGGGTAAAATCTAGGGCCAGTATTTCATTCGGCTGAGAGGCCAGTAAATGACCCATGAAGCTGTGTGCAATAGGCTGGGTGTCTTTGGCTAGCTGACAGCGGTCACATTCCTGACACCAGCGCTTCACATCTGCAGTCATCCCTGGCCAGTAGCAACGGTGGCGCACCAGCTCCGTAGTCCTCTCCACGCCCTGGTGTCCATGATTCAGGTGGAGTTGGCTCAATACCTGTTCCTCGAAAAATATTACGGTATAAAACACCATCTTGCTCTACCAGCCGGTCCCACTCTCGGAGAAGCTGTACTGCGGGTTTGGAAAGACGTAAACGCTGTTCAGCCGTAGGGTGACTCTTCTGCCTCCAGTACTGCAGTGTTTCCTGAATCACTGGATCGGCTTCCTGTAAGATAAGCAGGTCAGAGGTTGTACGTGCAGGTAAGACAATGGTGGAAGACTGGGTTACCTGCACCGCAGATTCTAAAATGGGAGCTTGCCGAAGGATTTCCAGGAGTGCCGTGCCAGGAGTAATGGCCCCCTTGTCACTGGAACAGACAAGGGGGAGCGCGTCTGCATTTTGATTGGACTTGCCGGGCCTATATCTGATCAGGTAATCTAAAGGCTAGCTGGGCAGCCCATCTCTGTTCTGTGGCACCCAATTTAGCAGACGACAGATGGCTAAGGGGATTGTTGTCGGTGTAAACGGTGCACTTCTGACAAAGCAAGTACTCACAAAACTTTTCGGTCATGGCCCACTTGAGCGCTAGGAACTCCAACTTCATGGAACTATAGTTAGACATATTGCGCTCAGGGGGCCTAAGACCTCGGCGCGCGTAAGCTATCGGGCGTACTCTGCCCCCTTGTTCCTGTGACAGAACTGCTCCTAGCCCACTGTAGCTAGCATCTACTTCCAAAACAAACGGTAAAGAGAA
The DNA here is from genome assembly GCF_963514075.1 of Conger conger. Classification (NCBI taxonomy): domain Eukaryota; kingdom Metazoa; phylum Chordata; class Actinopteri; order Anguilliformes; family Congridae; genus Conger; species Conger conger. The sequence continues at coordinate 26,035,029 of NC_083769.1, forward strand.
ATTGGCATAGGCCAACACAGGAGCCATTACCAGTTTGTCTTTCAGCCCCTCAAAGCTATGTTGGCACTGCTCAGTCCAAATTTCACTGAACAAGTGGGTAGGCTTCCTCGTTTTGGTCCCTGTCAGTTGGGCAACAGCACGATGTAGAGGAGCTGCCAGTTTAGTGAACCATTGGACGAACCTCCGGTAATAGCTGGCAAAGCCAAGGAAAGACCTTAACTCTGCCACACTGCCAGGCGTCTTCCAATTGGCCACAGCTTCAATTTTTCCCGGGTCAGTTGCAACACCCTCACTGGGAATTACATGTCCAAGGTAGTGTACTTGTTCCTTGAAAAAAGAACATTTTTCAAGCTTCACCTTGAGGTTCTCTCGTTGCAGCCGATCCAGCACAACTTCTAGGCGTTCCAGCTGTTGTGAGATAGTGCGAGAGAATACTATAACATCATCAAGATATAGTAACAAAGACTGACCATGTTGGGACCAAACATCCTTTCCATGAGCATCTGAAATGTGCTAGGTGCATTACAGAGGCCGAAAGGCATCCTATTCCATTCAAACAGCCCGAACGGTGTGCAGAAAGCCGTCTTGGGTTTATCCTTTTCAGTGACGGGCACTTGGTTATACCCACTTGTTAAGTCTAGCGTGGAGAACCAACGGGCCCCAGAGAGTGCGTCCAGTGACTCCTCAATGCAGGGCAGAGGAAACGCATCTTTTCTGGTCTTGTTGTTTAATTGACGGTAATCCACGCACAGACGGAGGGAGCCATCCTTTTTCTTCACCAGTACGATGGGGGAGGCATAGGAGCTACTACTCTCCCTAATCACCTGAGACTGCAGCAAGTGGTGAATATGGGCTTTAACTACCTCGTATTCGGAAGGGGGTATTCGCCGATATCGCTGCCTGACAGGCACATCATCCAAGAGCGGAATCTCGTGCGCAATGAGGTTGGTACATCCCAAGTCACTCTCGTGAGTAGCAAACATGGACCTATATTTGTGGAGCAGTGACCGGACCTGATTTTGCTCTTGGGAGGGGAGGGAAGAGAGATCTACAGCCTCAATTGGGTCCTGGTCTGCACCAGTCACCTGGGAAGAAACTGTTGCAGTAACTTCCTTGACTTCGTGGACACCCTCTGGAAGGCTAACAAGGTAGGCCTGGCTAATGGTACCTAGCGGGGTACGAGGATATAGCATTACATCAACCATACCTACATTTATCACAGGGACGTAAACTGTACCTCTAATTACCTGTAGTAAAGCGGCCAGCTGGCAGGCCAGAGTCTGGAGGTTCAAACAATGCTGCATTATGAGAAAATTTGTCAGAACAAGTTGCTGCCACCAACTTCATGACACCCCCAGGGATACGACATGCTCGCCCACCCTGGGCTCTAACCCTCCCCAGCCGCTCAAAGGGTGTATCTGCACTAGCCTGATGGCACTGTTGCAAGGCCTGTATAAATGATGATGGTGCTTGGGAAACATAAGGCAAGTCAAACAAAGATGACCCATACTGACCGAACAATTCCTGATAACATCTACGGATGACATTCATACCCAAGACACCTGGGGCTCGTGCAGGCATGCTACCAACAGGGTCCTGCACTACCAACACTCCACACCCAGTTATCACCTTCCCCCAAAGTTGGACATCTAATTCTAGATACCCCAGGTAAGGAATTGCCAACCCATTAGCTGCACTGAGCCGAAGCCATTGACAGGACCGAAGGCAATCCTGACCCCAGGGTTCAAAGTGTCTAATGAAAAAGCTCTGGGTAATGGTGGACACCATAGACCCAGTGTCCAGTAAGCATGGCACCTTAATCCCCCCAATGCAAACATTCACATGAGGACAGACAGACATTAACTTAGACAGAGTACCTAACCTACTCCCTATAACCTCTGAGCCTATAGAGACCCCACCCAAACTGTGGCTCTGCACTGAATCTGCGGGGACCGACTACGCTGATTAGAGTTCTGTAACACGACAATACTTTGGGTAAGTTGATTCAGCTGCTGTTCTTGCCGTTTCAGAATTTCTTTTAACTCATTTAACTCCGATATCTGTGTACTGGGCCGAGGCACCCCATGTGATGACCCCTGGACTCCATACTGAATGCCATATGTAGATGGGACTGAGTAACTCCGGCCCCGTGCACCCCCGGGCCTGCCCTCCTGTTCCCACCTAATAGCTTCTACATGAACCTCAAGTATGGTGGCATCTGGCTGTCTGCGCACTAGTTGTTTCAATTCCCGACGAAGGGCAGAGTCACATACATGTTCAACAAACTGATCAGGTAACAATATGTCAGCATTGACAAAAGACGGGGGGGCTTTAAATTTCACCCTCTCCATTAAATTCATTAGCACAAGGGAAAATTCCTGCAATGTTTCCCCCTCTTGCTGCTTTCTGGAAAAGAATGCTTCCTGCAATGCCACATAAGACTCACAACACCCATACAAGTCTTTCAAAATGGACACAATCTTATCGGAATCACTCCTCTCGGCCTGACTACGGTACTTAATTTCCTGTCTCGCCTCACCCTCCAAGTGATCAAAGAAAAAGAAGGCTCGTTCCTCAACAGGCACCCGCCGGGCACACATACAGGCTTCAACCTCATCCACCCATTCAGTCACACCTATGCCAGATTTCCCATTAAACATAGGGCATTTTCGATCACGGGGAACATAAACAATTTGTTCGGTTAAGCTAGGGGGATCATTTGATGCCAGCCCACCAGGGGTCAGTAATGGAGAGAATCCAGGAGCCTGTTGCTGCAACCGTACGTTATCAGCTTTCAATTCGGCCACCAAGTCTCTTAGTTGCTGCATATCTTCGTCCATATTGACCCCACCTAAGCAAAACCAATGCCCCCCCAACAAAAATAATATACAAAGGCAACAGAAATACTGGGAGGCAGACGTCTTAGCTTGATGGCGGCCGCTCGGTTGGTGGTCTTTGATCTTCCAAGTCAACTGCTGTTTTGCCTCGGAACACTCAGAAAAATAGAAGACAAAAAAATAAAAAAATACACAAAGACAGTACTGATTAACCACTTGAACCAACTCTGTCTTTCTTATAATAAGACACACGTCTCTGCTTTTACACCAAAAGAGTTAACCCTGCTCGCAGCGCCAGAATGTAACCGGGTGCATAAATGTAAGGTTCAACCTAAAGTACGCCCAGCAAGCCTTACTGCAAACAAGGTGATACTATATGTGATTCAGGTGCCATTAACAGTAACACTCTATAACACGCGAGGAGGGTACCCCTATTGACTAACCCCGCCACCAATCAGTGCCGAGCCCACCATACAACAAGAGACCAGTCCTAGGAGTCCAATGAATAACCTAACTACAGCCTACCTATACCAGTTGCTTCAATACATGAAAATAAAGGAAATAGAAAGGTACAAGTGCGCCTCTAAGAAGCCACGCCTAGAAGACTCCAGGCACGGAGGTGTAATATAGGCTACACACCACGCGCACCAGCCGCTGCGCACCTTAGGTCATCCGGCCAACAACTAGTCTATAGCCGTGCAACACGGGACACTAGCGAACGTGCTCGACAGCAGGCGGGTTCCGCCTGCCTGACAAGCGCAACCAAACGAACTTCAAACAAAACAGCACCGAGGCAAAACAGCAGTGACTATTGCACCAACCAATCCATGGAATTCTAAGCTGCGTGAGTTGTTACTTCCGTGTTTTGGAGAAGACTCTGCAAACTTACAAAAATTACCCAACAGACAATGGACAGCAAGCTCTCGTGGTAAGGCAGGCAGACATGAGGAGAGGACGAGACAGGAAACAGGAAATCAATCAGAGAGATCACAGGAAAAGAAAGGAAAAACATTTAAAAGGTAGGGAGCCAAGAGATTGGTTCAACAGATGAGATCCTGTTGGTGCCACTCCCCCCACCCCAATTACTGCACCATTATGGACAACAGCGAGTCTAACTCGCCTTGTCACAAGTGCAAAATACGAATCACCAACCCCACCAGGAGTAGGAGATCAGGTTTTCTGCTAAGAAGAGCAATGATCTGCCTCTGGCAGTTTGTGATTAAGTTGATAACAAAACAAAACAAACCTGGAGTTAAAAAGTTTAAAAAGACGACCAAAGCTTTGAACCTTCCTATGAATACTGCTAAGTCCATTGCAACAAAATTGCGGGTGATGATAACTCAGACACAATCAAGGTCAAGTGATTCTACCAAACTGAACAACTGGATGAGAAGAGTGCCAAATGCAATACTGTCAGAGCTCAGTGGCTGAAAGGGGGTTAGGGGGATAATCCTGCGACCAACAGTCTCTTCAACACCTCATAGATTCGGCCTCCTTGGGAAAGTGGCTTCTGAGGAAAGCCAACACTAATTTGTGCCTGGAGTTTTCTTGTTTTAGGACCGTTAAGGCTACAGAATCCACATCAAAAGACCGCTACTCATAAATGATACACATGCATCTCTCTTTCATACAAACATACATGTACACTCTCTCTCTCTCTCTCTCTCTCTCACACACACACACACACACTCACTCACACAAACACACAAACACACACGCACACGTATTTCCGTCAGCTCTCTCACACACCAAAAGAGAGGGAGGAGGAGTAGATGGTCTGAGGGAAAAGGGGGTGGGAGAGAGAGCGGAGGGGGGGCCGTATAAAACTGCAGGAGCACAAGCTACGCTTTATCCCGCCAGTGCAGCTCACAGCGACAGGAAATCTTAAACTCACTCAGCCCTTGCTCTCATCACAGCCCCGGCTTTCTCTCTCTCTCTCTCTCTCTCTCTCACACACGCTCGTTCGCTCGCTCGCTCCCCGGCCGCGCTCACACACAAAGGAAGGTTGGCTGCGTCCAGCGTGAAGATGAAGGGATCCTGGGGAAGGATGGCTCTGGCCCTGGTTCTGAGCGCTGTGCTCCTGCACGGTGAGTCCTGCGCTTCTCCTCACCTTCCTGCTGTACTGATGCCGGTGCTGCTTTCCCCACGACTTGCCGGATAACACGGGTGTTCCTGAAAATACCCGGAGATTAATGGGAGTTATTCTCATGAGTCTTCATAGTAGCTGAAGCTTCCAGAATGTTTTGTAATTCTTAAGTACTAGGCATTTAATGCTATTAGTGCAGAAGGGGTTATGAGTAACTAACTAGAGTAAATATAGGGCAGGTAAGCAAATCATGTTTTATTGTGATCACCTCTTGCTTAAAATTTTACTGTGCTGGTAATTATGATCTATACATAAATCACACGTGAAGTACATTGACTAACCCTGTGAAGTGTTTGCTGAAAACAGCAGAACAAAGGGGTTCACTCTCAGTGGAAACTTGTATGGAGTGCAATTATGGACTGCATCCTGAGCAAAGTGGGCGGAGCTGCTCAGGGTGTGTAACAGCGGGCAAGGATTGGAAACATGCCTGTTTTCTTTGAACAGTTTCAAGAGTACTGTTGCATTCCCTGCTGAAAAAAACAAACAAAAAAAACAGCTCAAATTAGGTTTTGAAGCAGCTGGTAGCTGACCAGTTGATAACTGACCAGTTCTCAGCTCGACATGGTTTAGCTGGTTGAGCAGTTCAGACCTGCTCCCAGCTTGAGATGGTTTGACCAGCTCAAGCTATGTTATGTTTCAGACAAGCAAATGGCACTAGCTGGTTGACCAGTTTGTACCCAACTAGACCAGCTTCATGACCAGCTTGGCCAACCCACCTAGACCAGCTCATGTCCAGCTTGACCAGCTCAATTTTCAAGCTGGCCTAGCTGGATTTTACAGCAGGGTTAATACAGCAGCACAAGCTACCTTCAGTTTCTTTTTAAAGTATGGATTTCCCAGGGATATTGGCTATATGATTGGTGGCTTTTGAGAGTATGCATCGAGAGCTGACAGCCAGGGGGCCTCGGGTTGCCAGGGAATCCTGCCAGTCATGTGAACGTTGCATGTACATATAATTAACAGGTGGTGGGGAGGGGAGGGTCGTGTGAGGATAGATGGCCTGTCGATGGGGATGCGGGGCGCATTCCCGTCGACTCAGCTGGGATTAAAATAAGGCCCCAATGGGTGACACCCATTTGGGGCAAGACGATCTCCATACATTCACGGTGCTGGAAGGTGAGATCAGGCGGGTGGAGAGGTACTGTTCCAAACCATGCAGGCTCCTAGAAATGATAGAGGTGAGGTGAGGTGCGGCTTTGGGAGGGGAGCCAGGGATTTTAAGGATTGATGTGGTTCAGTAGATGGTAACGTGTTCTCCAGAGCACAAAGTCACCATACTAGTGGCCTGAACTGGGATTGGGATGAATATACTGTAAATCCTCACTACACAGTAAAGACTTTTCTGGAAGAATGGATTGGGACGGCAAACACGCCAGCTACCCAGTTAATGGTTAGGAAGGAATTATCCATACATGCCAAACGCACACACACACACACCCAATCTGAAATCCAATCTGGCATGGAGTTATTAGATTTCTATGTTAAAAAGGAAATCTAATACTAAGGACACACCCCTCACCAAGCCCTCCCTCCCAATCCCAAACCTATTGAGCTTATTAAAAAACTTGGGTATGATGTGAGAGCTTTTTTGAGATAGCTTTCTATTTTTTACATTCTACTACAGCCCCAGTTCAGAATACACACAGCAGAAGGAGAGCCAGCCATGCTGGGAGATTATAGCACTCATGGCATGTGTTCTATTAGCAGCTTTCACGTTTGACCAGGAATACACAGGGATGTTGGCACGGGTCCGCCTTCCTCTTCCCACAGCCAATCAAACACCTCCTGTCACACAGGCTTGTTATATTGTTGACACTCGCATGCAACTCTTGCTAGAATGTGACTAAAGTCCGCTCAATATGCGACCATGCGGGTATGCCTGTGAAACCCACTTGTTGAACATTATGTTAGTGCATTTACAACGAATGTGAAGGAAAACTGTGTTGTTCCTGTGGTTTTGAATAGCAATAATTGGTTCAGTGTGTTCTTTTATTTCTAATTTACTAAGGATTATAGAGCGCTTGGAAGGCACAACATGTGTCCTCTGATCTGCATGGGTAAAAATGAATATCTTTCTTGGAAGTGGCACACAAGTTTCCCTGTGGAGGTCCGATCTGATGACGATAAAGTGTTTTTTTTTTAACAAAGTATCCAGTTTAATGCTTCATGACAACATAAATTATTCCTTTGTTTGGGGCTATTTTTTCCTTCTATGTACATAAATTCATTTTCAGTTCTACGCACAAAGCTCTCATCTTGTTCTCAGGGTTAATTGCTTTAGTCAAGGTTTAATCAATGACACAGTGGATTTAGTGATGTCATTGGCTTGGAGCTTGGCTTGGAGCACTGCAGCAGATCCCAATTTGTATAAACACTCTTTGTGCTGAATGAGAAGCCAACATGAATACAGCTTTGGTTTGGACAGATCTTAAAATGGAACGCTTATGTCAAAATAGTAATATCCTCTCGTGGTTCACATTATATGCATGTAATTTGTGTGTATGTCTCTGTCTCTGTCTCTGTCTCTGTCTCTGTCTCTCATACACACATACACACACAAAGCTTCTAAATCAGAATGTGTACATAGGGTACAGTGTATGCAAGTAGTGGGAGTAAGGCAATGTTGCATTCATTTGTGTATTAGAATGTGCACAATGATTTTTCATGGTCGTTATGTGCCAAACAGTTAGAGATATGTGGTAGTAGCTCATTATACCAACTTAGAGACCTGTTGAAGACCTGACTGGGTGGATGTGAGGGCTGGGGCAGGGGGTTGGGACAGGGAAAGAGGCAGGGGGTAGGGACAGGGGGTAGGGGCAGGAGGGGAGACCCCAGCAGGGCAGTCAGACACGCCTAACCCAGGATGGACTCTGCTCCTCACAGACATTCCAACTGAGGACAGAGTGCAGGCGCGACAGCCAGCTGTGAGCGCGAGCAGCTCCATTTCAGAAGTGTCAGCATCCCTCTGTGACTCTCCCATGTTACTCTCACAGGCTCACAGCACTGCTGTGAATATACTGGGATATCCTGTCCATTCCGCTTTCATATCTAAGGGCAGTGTGGATGGTGGAAATAGCAGAGTTTATGATGAAACTATCCATCATACCATTTCCTGGCAGCTGAATTCGGCGATGATGCAGTTTTAGGAAATATGTAAACAGCACTATGGTACATCCCAGTGGGGTTGTACAAAGCTACAAATGGATGATGTTATTCCTTGTTCAAGGTACGGTTAGTATAGAGGTGGGGGAAAAGACGGAGTGTATTTTCACACTTACTGATGTAAGCAAAAATGATATAAAAATTCTGGGACAGATTTGTTTCCATACTTCTTACAGCTGCTTCAGACTTCATAGATGAATGGACTCAAAGTGGCATGAGGCTGCGACCTGTGCAGGCATGGCTGTGGTCAGTCACAGTAATATTACAGCCGATCAGACTACTCCAGACCACGAGCAGGGGTGGAGATCCTGACTTCTGACTCTTCCAACCCCAACATCTGCATCTGCAGAAAAAACCAGGCCATGACAGACTTTTTATCAACCCAGACAGAGACAACACACCCTTTCATATCAGCAAAGGCCCACGTCTGACCTCGCACACCACATTCAGAATAGCTTAAAAAAGGGAAGCTCGTGTTCTTGTCCTACTTACTGAACGCATGCAAATGCATTGCTCTGATATGAAAGGGCTCGTGCAGTGGTGACACTAGCATGCCCCCGGGGAGAGACCGAGCGATAAACCCCTGCCTTTCTGTCTCAGCACTGGATCTGTAAAACACTTGTCTACTGAAAACAAAGGA
>NC_083769.1:27536313-27643813 GCF_963514075.1 Conger conger
TCACACACACACACACCTGCTCACACACACACACACACACACACACACACACACACCTGCTTACACACCCGCTCACACACAGACCTGCTCACACACAGACCTGCTCACACACAGACCTGCTCACACACACAGACTGGCTTGTCTCACACACAGACCTGCTTCACACACACAGACCTGCTCACACACACACACACCTGCTTACACACAGACCTGCTCACACACACAGACTGGCTTGTCTCACACACAGACCTGCTCACACACACACACACACACAGAGACCCTCTCACACACAGACCTGCTCACACACAAACCAGTTCCGCTCACACACAGACCTGCTCACACAATTTTTTTTAAAATTCCATATCAAGTCTTAAATTAAACACTTTCCCCAAAATCCCCTGCCCACCCTCAATGTGTTTACAACGACCAACACTACCAGTAAATTGTGCAGACTGCTATCACATCATCACAGTCTGCTTCAACTTTGTACCAATTCAAGCAAAATGACGGAAGTGTAGCTTTCATTTCTGAAACCACAAGGACCGATGCAGAACGACAGGATGCAGTGCGGTTTCTACAGAGACAAAACGAGTCAGATGACACAGGCCCCCTCAAAGCCAAAAGGCCAATTTATCAGAGTTGTTAGAACATCGGGCCGTGTACGGTAATTTGAGCCGCTGTGACTGAGTGCTTTGTTTTCTTCACTGGAAACAGGAGATGACGTTGCCCTGCAGTTGGAGGCCATGGCGTGTTAAATTGATAACGATGACATCAATAACAGTCACGTAGTCATTCTATTCCCTGTCCCCTTCTCTCTCTAATTGACTCTGGGATATAGATTTTTCTTTTTGCATACTGAACGGTGAAATTCAGGCCAGCACTGTTGCCCGTGTAGGGCCTGATTTAGCCGTTAGAACTATAGTGCTGATACAGGTTGATAGATGTGGGGCACATTTTAAAGAGGAAGTGCTCTCTGAGCAAACAAGGCATGGGAATGGGAGTAAAGGAGAGATACAGAGAGATTCAGTGACTGACTGAGGGGCCACGCCCAGGAAGAGTCTGCTCGGAGTCTCCCCTCAAACACAGGACCTGATGTTTCATGGGTGAGCTGGGACACGTCCCCCCCCGCCTGTCACTTCCAGTCCCCACAGTTCACCTCGGCTGACCCCGGCCCTTGTGCGGGGGCCCACAGGCACCGCCAGGCCCTGGTCGGTCAGGTCAGCTAATCCATGCCTAGGGTGATGAGTCACAGGACTCCCTGGGGACCCTTAAATTTACGGCAGGAACAGGACCCGGGCAAAGGAAGTCCTGATTCATAAACCCCCCCCCCCCCAAAAGAACCAGAGATCTACGTCAGGAAAGCAGATGGGGGCACACTCGAACCTGCCAGAGCACCTTTAACCTGCCATACTTCACTTCATGCTGTGACTACAAATCTGGAGAACTCTCCACGTACGGCTTCTGAACAAGCACGAGATAGCAGGAAACAGAAGGCTAAGCCGACATGGAAGTCTCCAGCATGGAGGCATGACTGGACGCTGACTGTAGGGCAGGAATGCAGCTCCAGACCTTATGTTTCCCACAGCGCTCAGCTGTCATCATGAGGCAGTGGATCCCCTGGTCACCAGACCGGGACTAAAGGCAGCATGACTAAGACAAGGCATCACTGCGATTAGGGATTAACATCTGATGTCAGCCTAACTCAGTCTAAATTCCCATCGGCATTAAGGACAGACAGCTCAACAGGTCACAAGGGCAGGGATCACACATACCATGGGTAGGTTTTGGACACTTTTACAGACTTAACTTAAATTATTTGGTATGAAAACGAAGGTTGGGTAGCAGAGACTAAACATTTTTCACGAACAAACAGAACTCCATTTATAAAGCCAAACTAGCAATGTTCAGAGAGGCTGTGCAGGGAAATTCCAGCTCCACATGGTTCAATAATGAAGGTTTCACTGTTCAAGACTGTGGTCTTTTTGACTGACCAGTATGGTGATGAAAATAACAGAAGTAATGCAGTCTGAACAGAAGCAGACCAATACAATAATGTTTATATGTGTAAGAATTTTATTTTTATTTATTTAGACAGTGGGGTCTAAGTCCATTGCTACTTTGCTAATGTATGGGTGTTGGTTGGGGGGCGGGTGTGTTAGTTTGGGGGAGGGGGTTATTGTTTCTAGATCCATTTCCCCCTGCAGCACTGCAGAAATGCTGAAATAAGAATAGTGGAAACACAGAGGAGTTTCAGATCAATCTTTTTTGGTTTTATGAGGGAACACGGAAGAAATTTAAGTTCTGCATTATCGGCTTGAGTAAACAGTGTTGCACAAGTATTTTTTCCCTAGAAATATATTTAATTGAACACACCCCCACTTAAAACAAATAGTCACATGTGCATTTCCAGTTAGAAACAACCGCACTCAACTGCAATACTTTGCTAGGGCACATTCATTTACTGGTGCTAGAGTTGCAGAAACGGTGAGTTGCAGAAACTTGAGAAAGGTGAACACAAACATCAGGGAACACAGAACATTCCAGTCACTTTAGCCAGATATAATGGGCCTTTTCCCAGGAAGGCCTACCTTGATCATCTCAGCCACGTAGCTCTCAGGCCCGGTGTATTCCGTGGAGTCCTTCACCTTTACCAACACGATGAAGTACAGATAGTGCCACATGTTGTGTTCCTCCTTGATGTGCTCTTCGAAAGTCACCGTCTTGTTATCAAACTTGTCTCTCTCAAGCCCTAGACAACGCAAGGGGAGGGAAATAAGGCTTCGTCCACACACCATGTCATCCTGCTTTAAAAAAAAGTGTTTGTTCAATGGTAGCTGATAACTGAATGATAACCGACGATATTTGGGATTTAATGGAAATTACATCCCAGTATCTCAAGGGTGTTTGAAAAGGGTCAGTGTAAGGGCAGAACTTCGGTCTAGATGAGCACCAAGACAACCGACTCGACTTATCAAGGTCTAAATTGAAGTCTATGAACAGTAAATTAGTTGAATGAGGTGTCACATTGCTGGGCTAAAACAAAAAGCTGCCCCCACCGCAGCCCTGATCAGATAAGACAGGACACCCCTACACTAACTCATTCACAGGGCAGTATTCCGTTTCATTGGCTAAGGTTTAGTCATTTCACAGTGTGCATTCCCAGGGGGGCAGAAGAAAGAGACCCACGCAATGCAAACATGGGGAAAGCATTACTCTGCAGGGCTCTTCAGAGAACAGGATGCATTCTTTGGTGTGATCGTGATCGTGGTGTGAGGCGGGGCTGACTAAAGACTCTTTCGCCAGAAAACTATGCTGTGCTCACACGTCTCTTATAATACTGGAAACTCGAGAGGTGAACACTCTCAATCAACAGATCGCACAGCCATGGGCTTGTGCATGTTTTGTGTGTGCACTAGTGGGTGTATGTGCACATATGTGCGAGTGTGTGTGTGCGCAGGCGTGCGTGCATATGAACAGTATGTATGCGTGTGTGTGCGTGTGCGTATGAGCAGTACATGTGCGTGTGTGTTCATGTGTTTCGTTGGGTATGATTGAATAAACCCTCCCAGAGGTGCAGTAGAAATGACTGCCTGAGCCGTGTTCTCTGAGGTAGAATCCCATGAATCTGGACACATTCGGAGTGGCGGCGGTGATGACATCACATCAATGACTAAGCATTCTGGAAACCTATGGCAAACCTATGGCAAACGGCACGGAACGACACAACCTGCTGCGCTGCACGCTCAACCCTGGGGCGGGGCATGGGCTTCCTCCTCACTCCCCGCCCACGCTCGCCTGGCCACGCCCCTTACCACAGATGAAGCAGGTCGTCTTGAGCACTTCCTCCTTCTTCTGCTTCTCGCTCCTCAGATCGGCGAAGGTGTCGATGATGACTCCAAAGATCAGGTTGAGGACGATGATGATGACCATGAAGAAGAACAAGAGGTCGTAGATCACCCGGGCAGCAAACAGAGGCTCCTGTGCAGTTAAAGCCTTGATTTAGCGAAACACTCCTCCACCCAACTGCTAAAGGGTTCATCATTTTACATCATTAGAGTACGTCTAACTGTCCCTATTCTGTCAGAAAAAGTGAATACACCACCAGAAACAGATACATTTTAATCCGTGCATCATAATCTTCAGATCTGTCCATCTGTTTACATGAATCAAGGTAAATGTGACCATATGATCAATAATGCAATTATACAAATAAGGACAAAGGCTAATTTCACAATAATCTAGTCATGCGGCATATTTAAGGCCCCTATATGGGAAACTGACATTCGTTAAAGGGAACGGTTTTTCTGAGAAGTCTATTCCTGCAGGAAGTGTTGGGGATGTTCTAAGAAAAGGGTTTCACAACCCGCGGCTGCCCCCAGAAGCTGCCAAGTCACGTGAGCAGTGAGCGGCCTCGCCCAGTACGAGAGGCCCAGAGGCTGGCACCGCTGCTCCAGGCCTCCGCTCCGCTCCGCTCTGGCACCGACTGATTCACCGCTCACTTACCCAGCAACAATCTTTCGTCTTGTTTTGAAACTTCACTTCACTGGCTGCTGCTGCCGTTACACTAACACGCCAAAACAAACCGTTTCTCAGAAAATATGAATCCCCCCCAACTGCAACCCAACGCCCCCTCCGCCTCAAGAGGAAACTCACACAGTGCATGTTTCCCCCCCCCCCCCCCCAACTGTATCTCTAATGTGTCATCTGAATTCAGAGCAAAGAAGACAACACTTTTTTTTAAACAATGCTGGGTGTAATAACACAAACAAAAATGGGGAACTGATCATTTTAAAACTGTACAATAATGCCTATGCCACATACAGCTCACAGAGCTTTATATATGAATGTTTGTCACAACATTTCACAGTATTGACCATTCATATGCATGGGTCAGCGGCACCAGCTAGTGCCAACATTATCACATGGATTCATGAGGAAGGCCTTTGAGATGAGCACAGCTGAGACCGTGCCGTTTCAGGACTGGAGCCCAGAAAGCTCTGGGGCAGTACCCACGCCGCCCCCCGGGTGGCACCTCTTTGGACGGCCTGCGCAGGACGTCTCCGACCCCTCCCCCGCTCCGCAGCCCGTGGCTCAGGACGGTGACGATGCACATGAGCAGGGAGTCACAGGTGCGCTCCTTATCCTCTTTGACATCTTCCGAAATCTTCGTGGTGAGGGCTGCACAACAGAACAAACGCGCAAAACACACACACACACACACACACATTAGGACGCATGTAGATGCATACGCCCACCTGCACTGTAATACCCAATTCATCAAACGGCACTCAGCAGATATCAGAACTCTAAACCCTTGGGTTATTTCACAGAATGCTCAATCTGATTCACTTGGCAGATACCCTGACTGACTTATATAGCTTACTCTTCTAAAATGTCCATTTCTACAGTGGGATATTTTATTGAAATGTATATTGGTAGTCCCCCACCAGGGATTTGATCTTGCAACCTGAGACTCAGTCCCTTAATCACTATCCTCTCACCACTCCTCTCAGACTAATACCAAGTAGAATCAGCTGACATGGTACCTGCTCCTCTGCAGCACATAAAGGGCCCATAAGTTGAGGGTGAGACGGTGCTGATGGGGCCCAGACTGAACCAGCATACCCGTCTGACTGCCTCAATGATTAACATAAGAAGCTTTGGCTCATAAATCTGGAGAATTTCTTTAGATTTTGCCGAGTAAGCAAAGCCGTGCAGGTCTGACCTTTGACCCTGCCGTTTTTGCAGGTCACCACCCCCCTCCTATGGACTGCGATTGAGTGAGGTATCATGCCCCTTCCTAGGGGCACATGGTGACTGAACCTTGTGCTTCTCAGCACTAAACTCGTGATGTTCCAGCCGGGAACATTTTTGGGATCAGCTCAGAGGTGAGTGTCACATGGGCACTTAAAGTGAAGTAAAAGGGGATTCCTGAAAGAAAGAGACCCAGAGAACACCCCTTCCCCAGCTGCCCCGCGGTTGGCGTACCCTCCGTGACGACCTCTGTAGAACAGTTTTCTCCGGAGTCCGTCCCGCACACGTCCGCGGGTATGAACTGGCTTGCCATGCTCGCTCCCTCCTCTGTCCACAAGCAGACGAAGAGAGCAGTCAGGGGGTACGCTAGCCTGACCGGCTAGGCCCATAAGTCTATGGTACATTTACTATGCGTTTCAAATTAATATTTGCATTTCAAATAAATGTTTGATCAAGGCTGATGCAGGCCTGGGACCAAAAAAATTTTACACAGTAGAACTTTCAGAGACAAAACTATTTGTTAATAGGGCTACAATTTAACAAATGTATTTTAAATGCATCAGCCCCAGGCTCTGATGTATGCTGCTCAAAGTTCAGGGATGCGATTTGTTAATGAAAATAAAATAATAATTTATGTCTGACAAATGATGTTCTTGTGTACTTTGTGGGACTCCAGTTGGAGGCTGTGATGCAGGTCTGGACTCATTGACCTGTACTATAATGCTGGCTTCCCAGAACCAAACATATTGGGAGACAAGAAAAGTGCAGAAACTCCAACTTTCCTTTCCTTTGTAGAAGAGCATATGGGGTCAGGACTATGGAAACACGTTCAGAAAATGCAATTGAACCCGATCAGTTTAAGCCTGAGGGAAGCTGCAAGCGAAGACTTGAGGGAATGTTGAGTCTGATTAAGGATTAATGAGCACATTCTCAGACAGAGATGCAGGAGACATACTGCTGCCCTTCTAACAGACACAGACTGAAGTGAGGTGTGTAAATGTGCTGACGCAGACTAATCTGCAGGCTGTGGTGTCAGGAAAGCACACCATTGGGGAAGAGACCCGATAAACCTTTACCTATTGTTGAATTGGGTATCCTGTCCACCTCCAGGATGAAGTCGTCCTTGAAGAAGATGTATCCAACGATGGAGAAGAGGTAGACCAGGATGAGAGCCAGCACTGCAGTCAGGACGATCGAGCGACCATTACGCGTTACACTCTTTATCACGTTCAGTAGCGTCTCTTCTCTGTAGACAAGGTCAAAGAGCTGGACGGAGGAAGCACAGTGCAGAGTCACAGAGCTGAGAGAAGCACAGTCACAGAGCTGAGAGAAGCACAGAGTCACAGAGCTGAGAGAAGCGCAGAGTCACAGATCTGAGAGAAGCACAGAGTCACAGAGCTGAGAGAAGCACAGAGTCACAGAGCTGAGAGAAGCACAGTCACAGAGCTGAGAGAAGCGCAGAGTCACAGAGCTGAGAGAAGCGCAGTCACAGAGCTGAGAGAAGCGCAGAGTCACAGAGCTGAGAGAAGCACAGAGTCACAGAGCTGAGAGAAGCACAGAGTCACAGAGCTGAGAGAAACGCAGAGTCACAGAGCTGAGAGAAGCACAGGGTCACAGAGCTGAGAGAAGCACAGAGTCACAGAGCTCAGGCAGTATGAGGCTACATTATAGTTGTCAAACGGAGTCACAGTACTGAGCAGGTAAAAATTCTAAGACCAAAAAACTAATCACGGATTAAACAGCATAGCTATTGTGTTTCGTGGGGCGGCCTGTAGCGTAGTGGTTACGGTAAATGACTCGGTGGGTCGGTGGTTCTAATCCCGGTGTAGCCACAGTAAGATCCGCACAGCCGTTGGGCCCTTGAGCAAGGCCCTTAACCCTGCATTGCTGCAGGGGAAGATTGTCTCAGGCCTGCTTAGTATGTACGTCACTCTGGATAAGAACGTCTGCCAAATGGCAATAATGTAAATAATGTAATGTTTTATAAATAAAAACTCTAAAAACTATATCATAATTTTACTGATATTTATGCTCCAATATCATGAATATTTCAAAATATGCTGAAAATGATAGTGTAGGGCTTTCAGGGAAGATAAAAAGCATTTGGTTGAAATATTCTCGAGTCATAATTCTCAATCATATATCATGTTTTTTTCAACAAATTTCAGGTTTGTTGAAATTTCAAACCTTATTTCTTTAAAAATTGCATAACCATCGAACAGCTTGCCATTTTAATGTAATGCATGGAAGCATTAATGATGCATTTAAATGAAGAAACTGTGTGTCCTTCCTTCCTGAGAGGAACACATATGCACAGGGCTGACGCACACAAACGGTCATCAGCCTGGAAGGAGTACTGCAATGTTTTCAATTTCTTTCAAAGATTCCTAGTGATCTTCCTAAGGGAGGCAAAATCCAGAAAAGCACATTTCCCAGAGCATAAATTTACAAATCTTTTTCAACGAGTCTATTCACTAAGTGCTTGGGAAGTCCATCTCATTGCTTTCCCAAGGTTCTTTTTGAATTTCGAAACACACAAAAAAACAAAAAAAAAGTTTAATGAAAACAGAACAATACATGATATTACAAGTTAATGTACATCCTTAATTAAGAAGTAATTGTACAAAAACAGCCCACGAGTGCCCTTTAAACAGTTATGGCAGTATCCCACAGTTTCTTCAGGTTGCTCACCAGTAGACTGTAGAAGAAGACATGGACAAACACACCCAGGCTGCAGATGATCAGGTACAGCAGATGATAGAGGAACTCCATGTCCAGGATCATGGCCTTGTAGCCTCGGGTGAACGTCCCTCGGTTTCCGACAAAACTCATCAGGAAGATGATCTTATTGCAGACCTAGACAGGGAGAATGAAAAGGATGCTAGAGTCATGATGTCATGCTGCTGACATCTCGCATATGTAGGAGGGCATAGCTTCACCATACACATTTTATACTACACACCAAAACATACTTCAATGGCTATCTGGGAAAATCTTCCAAAAGGTGTTTTACTATTAACTTGACAACTAGTGGGTGAAAACATTTCTACTGGACATACCATAGTTTCCAAAATAGGCCGTTCAGTTACACAGAGTGAAGCGCATTTGACCTGAGCCGTAGCACAAAGCCACAGTCTAGCACAGTGCTCCAGAAAAAAAGAGAGACAGGTGGCGGTGGTTGCGGGGAATTCCCGTGCAGAGCAGACTCACGTTAAAAGCCCCGAGCAGGAAGAGTGTGGGCTCCAGGCCCACAGAGAAGATGAGGCGGAGGATGGTGGAGGCTATGAGGGCCCGGATGCCGTGAGGCTGAGGCAGGGCGATGACGATGGCCAGTGACACCAGCATGCCCAACCACAGCAGCGCGGACAGGTGGGGCTCCAGAGTCCCTGAGTGACACGGTCAGGGGAAACGGTTACGGTCATGGTCAACCGCACATGAACAGCATGAGCACTTCAAATGGATACGAATGCAAAAATGAGGTCATCGTGTGAGTATGTATATGAAAAATCACCCACGCATCCATCATTCTGTATTATGGATAAAAAGTGCTCTATTCAAAAGTAAGACACGGTGCATATTTTCAGTTGGTCTTGTGTGGGCCACCCCCCCCCCCCACCCGAGTTAAATATTAGCCAATAACTGCCATTGTATGGAAAAAAAGCCATTCAAGTCAGCTGTAGCGCACCAAAAGGCCTCTGTACTGCAGAACTCTGAACTGAAAACATTGTGTTACACAACACAGAAAGTGTGACACAGCTGTGCACTGTAAGCTGTCCCCCTGTGGGGCTTTAGTCTAAGTCTACCTGTAGTTCACCAAATCCTCAGGTAAATCCCAGTTTCACAAAACAGGCTTCAATTTCATGCCAAGCAAAGACCTCAATATCAGTATCGTGCATAATCACAAACAGGAGAAAAGGGGGCAGATGGCTTGATGCTGTAACCAGCATCCTTTTTGTGGATTTGGGGCGGAAAGAGGAGTGTGTGTCCATGTTGCTAGTCCGGTGTGTGTGTGTGTGTGTGTGCGTGTGTGTGACAGGAGGGAGTGGTTGGATGTTGGCTATTACAAGGCAGGGCAGTTACATTTGATTGATGAGAGTGAGAGCGGGAGAGAGAGTGAGAGAGATATTTCAGCAGCAGTCCCCCACCCCTAGTCTCTGCATGCAGAGATCACATGACAGGTGCCAGTTACATAACCGCCGCGGCTAAAAATACCGCCCGCTCCTGAAAGATTGATGCAGAATGGTCTGTGCAAGATTGCCAGGCCCAGGGGGCTGAAGCAGGCCCCCCAGCTCCACCAAAATGAGATGTTCCCTCACAACCCGTTATTGAGCTCCTAATTAACCCATCCATCCTCCTGCAAAACACGCCAGGCAAAGGAGGCCAAACCCAATGCCCCAGCTCCTCCGAATCCGGTCCAGCACGGCCATTTCCACGGAGGGAGGACACGCAAGTTCAAGGTCTCATTTGAGGGCTACCCTGCTTACACTGGCCGAGAGCGAGGTGTCCAGAATTCTCCCAGCTTCACACCTGTCGGCCGCGTTAGGCGAGAGGCCCCTGACATGCGTTCCTGTACATTAAGAGGCAGAACTCCCTGACCTACTTCTGCTGCTCATATCTCGTTTCCATCTATACATTCCAGGAGCGGAGGGAGGGTGAGGCATAAATATGGCAGCTGATCCAGGGCAAAGGTATGCGGGTCGGCTGCGCCCTGCGGGTAGAGCTGCGACAGGCAGGGCACTCTAGCACACCGCTGTGGTAAATTTTTTACTGTCCTCAGTCACGTACTCCTTGCTCTTCTGCTCGGTGCAAACCCCAGCACTTGATTCCCCTGTAGAAATTCCCCTGCAAAATCCACCCTGAACACTGAGCAGATACAGGGTAACTGCGGTACACCGAACAAAAACCAAAAAAACAAACTGCATACCAATCATTAATGCACAAACCGGTTTTCCATCACAGCATACTTGTGCTCTCTGGTGGTAATGCACAATCATTTCTGTGCATGATAAAAAGATTAAATGTAAATAAACAAACAAGATTTTATACAGAAATACACACACACATTCTAACTTGACCTTAAATTCATCCTTCTACTATTCTGTTACACCAGCTGAAAAATGCTCAGTGTTTCTCTGGGATTACAATAAAATGTGCGATATAGCAAAGCAACTCCTCCGACCGGTGGTATAAAGTTTCATTTGTATTCTATATGCGGCAGTGCTGCACGTCAGCAGCAATCGATGGCGTCTGGCACAAATTCAAACAGTAATACGTGCTGGAGAGATCTCTTTATAACAGCCCGCAGAGATTTATAATGGAGGGCAGTGAAGCACGTGCGCATTCCATCTCCCGGGCTGAGGTGTGACTGAGTCACACTGCAGAGACGGTGTCCTGAGCTGAACCGCTGCAGCCAGCGCCATTAGACTCCCAGGACTGCTGAAGCCAGGCTTTCGCTGCACCTCTGACACTGCGCAAGGCAGATGAAAGTTTCTCTCTCGGAGCAAACAATGTCTTTCTCTTTTCTTTTCTTTTTTTCCTCCGATGCTGAGGAAGTTCGGACAAAAGGGAGCGCGCTGGTTGACCCGGGGCGAGAACAATTGAAAGTTTATGAGCGTCACAATGCGGTTCTTGAGTCCACATCTCCGAGCTGGAACAAAGGAGCCCTTCGTAGCAGCAGGCACAAGACTGTGCTAAACCACAGACTGTCCTAACATTCAGAAACAGAGAGAGGGAGAGAGGAAAACAGAGAGGGAAGGTATAGACAAAGCCAAGGAGAAGGGGAGAGAGGGGGGGGAAAAGAGTAAAGACAGCAAGAAAAAGAAAGCATGAGACAGGAGGACAGGCATGGTCACATGGGAAGGAGTGACATTATTCTGTAGGTACAAAAAAGTGCTGGATCTGACCAAACTTACATGACATCGCTTAGCAACAGTGGAGAGTGGTCTTGACACCATTTCAAGAAAAGGACCTGCATCGGAAAACCAATGAGGTGGCTCTTCCTCTGTGGAAAGTCTTTAACTGAAACGAAGTGGTTTCAGATTGCATGCAACATTAGCGCGCAAGAACATTTCAGCCAGTCTGTTTACGTAATCAATCATCTCACCTTTGCATAATTGGTGAATCACCATTTCACCATCACAATTTCACCTTGCATAATTGTCTTTTCCAATTCAGGTCCCTCACCTAGCTTTTCTTGGGAGCATTGAGCTGATAATGGATTTTAGGCGTTCACATAAGCACAAACCGCCTTACCTTCTCAAGCAGCGCTGCTGAAGAGTACATGCTCACACTGCACTACAGGATAGCTAGCGCTAATGGACGTAGAGGTGTCTCTCATGCTGGTAGTCTGCAGGAGTCTGTGAGTGTCTAATGCAGGCCTACCCTCTTCCTGGAGATCGAACATCCCTATTCAAGAGCTAGAGACCTCATTGAGCGGCTAATTAGTACAATCGGGCATGCCAAATTAGGGTTGGAATAAAAACCTACAGGGTGGCAGATCTCCAGGAACAGGGTTGGGCAGCCACCGATGGACATGGTCTGAGTGGTCCAGCCAACCGCAACTCAGCAGGCCTGCATATTCAGCAAACAACCAACTGAACAAGCAGTGTCTTCACCAGAAGGCACAGCCTATATTTGTGGCAAAAGCCTTTTGACAGATCCAGGAATTTGGATGCAAAATAAAATCAATAAAAGGACTGTCTGAGTCAGGTCACTGCCCTGAGTGTTCATTTGTCTACAGGGATTGAAATGCCTTCAGAAAGACCCTGGGACTAAATCAGGACAGCAGTAACGAGAGGAAGTCTGAATTCAGGAAGCAGGATGGACCTCTGTATCACCTCATACAGCCCCCCGGGTAGTGGTCACAGCAATTCACAGTGCAGGTGTTGTGGGGGCGCCCGTAGAGGTGCACTGGGCGGCTCCAGAGGCATTGAGCATTGAGTAATTGAGCCAGGTGGAGATGAAGGAAAGCCGGCTGCACCGGGGCCCTGCCGGGATCCGCCAGAACCCTCCGCCGCGAGGCGTCGCTTTAATTAATCGCACCTCGGAACACCGCAAGCACCTGGGCACCGCCGTGACGCCTCTCCGGTGCCAAGCGCTTATGGGGGAGGAGGAACGCCATATTGAATACTGAGGAAGCAACACAGCCCCTTCGCTGATTAAAATAGCCGCGCCAAAACTGGAGCGATTAGATGGTGCTTAAACCCACGAGTGAACACTACCCTGCCCACACAAAACTCTGCAATCCCACCTGCGAGGGGGATGATGCCGTTTGGAACATTTAAACCTTGCAGTCTATCAGTCTATTCTACTGGGATGCCGATTTCAGCCGCGGACAGATTGAATGCGTTGATTGATAATGCATCAGAAAGAAATTCTGCGAAAACATCCCCATTCTGTGTAAAAACCCAGCAATTAGGACAAAGCCATTAGAAATACACTCTAGAATGTTTGCCAGTTGTAAAGACATTGTACAAGACCACATATTACCTTAAAATGAATACTGCAGTCAGTTTTCTGTGGCCAAAAAAAAAAAAAAAATTTTAGAAGACAATCTAACTTAGCAATTCTTTGACTTAGACCCAGAACACATAGTGTACCGACCAGAATTCTCAAGTATTATACTTGGAAGCTCCTATAAAGCTGAAAAAAAATAACTGTAGATTTCAATGGTAGCCTTTCTGCCCCCACCCTCCCACATCAGGACTGACCTCCATGAACCCCCTCCAGGGGGTTAGAAGAAAGCCACCAGCAGATTCATGAGCACGGCCAAGTTGAAGGAGATGTTGCTCCAGAAGGACATGTTGCGGGAGCACCAGTACAGGACGGGTTGGGCTGGAAAGAACAGCAGAGAAACAGGACATCCTTCAGAACCTGATCCACACCACCCAAACAGAAAGAGAAACATAACCTTTCTAAACCCAGTCACAAGTAAATAAATACAATGCATAATATGCGCGCACACACACACACACACACACATTGAATGGCCACATGGATGGGCACATACCAGCTTTATTACTCCTCTCACATTTTATTAGTTCTCTCAGGTGTCCCCTTTCCATATTTTTCCCCACAGAGTGCTTTCATTCATTCATTCAACAGTACAGGACATGGTGAGACAGCAGGGGTGTCACTGATGTGGCCAACAGCGATGTTCCTTTTGAGCTGGAATTTTTTATAATTTTTATGCAAAGTAAATGTACTTTAATCTAATGGATGGACTTTCATGCTTCAAAATGAAATCTTAATTGATACTGAAAAGCAAATGTTTTCAGAAGTAGTGTGACAAAAATCTGAAACTAATGGGGCCAAAACTACATAATTAAAAATGTGAATTCCACAAACTACATGCAAGACAGTTACACGTCTCATTTACATACATGTGAAAAAGTAAGCTCTAGAATTTTGTGACTGTGACACGTGCATCTTTTTATGGATCGCTGGAACGTTCTCTGTGGGGGGCAATGATGAGAAAGGTGTGACCTCTAGGCCACAACATTTCTGTTTCTTTACGTGCCAAGGGCTCCATTTAAATGACTGCTATTTTGGAAGCAGTGCTAAGTTTGGTGTTATTGGAAAAGAGGAAACGGACCAGGGGATTTTTTTTCCCTTTCGCATGAAACAGAAGGCGCTATTCTTGTGTTTTGCAACAGTGACAGAGGGAGTATAACGTTTTCTCAGTTCTGATTCATATAGATAGTCTTCACGTGTCAAGCACAGCTGTCGGTTATCTGGAAACCCCCTCTACTGACATGCTATGTGCTATAGGCTCTCATTGAGATGGGGAGAGAGAGAGAGAGAGAGAGAGAGAGAGAGAGAGAGAGAGAGAGAGAGAGAGAGAGAGAGAGAGAGAGAGAGAGAGAGAGAGAGAGAGAGAGAGAGAGAGAGAGAGAGAGAGAGAGAGAGAGAGAGAGAGAGAGAGAGAGAGAGAGAGAGAGAGAGAGAGAGAGAAGTATATATAGTATGGCTGTCTTGCCAGATGCTCACACCTTTAGTTTTAAACCTGTTCTGCGAGTGTGTTAAATTAGTCTGTAACCAGCAATTAGTCATTAGTGTGTTTAAATACAGACCTCTATACACTGCTTGTATGTCGTGTTTACATAGGACTTCGCTTAATCAGAGGCCAACAGGGACACAGGGCTAAATGCCAATGTGATGATTTATATGTTAATGTTAAAATGCCATTTGATCATACACAGCGGATGATGTGGTCCAGTCACACACTGCCTCCCTCATAAGCAAAGAAACCTGTTGTTCTTTATTAGCCTGTGTTTTGCCACACATTACTCTGACTCTCCTTCCCTGGACCCAATCCCTGCCCCGCCCCATCCCCATTTCTGCAGGCCTGGTTTGTAGGAAACGGGTCAACTGGCGTCTGCAGGTGGACGGCACGTTTAACTCAAGGTTTCCGGAGTGTTCTCTGGCCACTCCAGTCAGTACAGGATTTCATGGCTGATCTCATTATGGCTGGAGGCACAGTCACCTCAGCGGGCCCTGCTTTGGGTCACTCCCTCAGCTCTTTAAACTCTCAGGAGATTGTGGTGAGGTAATCACATCCTCCATGGCTTTTAAGGGTGTTCCCAAGATAGCCTGCCCTCTGACCCCTTTTTAACTCCAGGCCAAACTGCCAAGTTCATCACAGTGGCGACCGCACACCACAGCTCAAGCTACAAACAAGCTAAAAAGCAGCACAGATCCAAAAGGGAATGGGGATTGACAGGCCAACAGCAGAGAGGAGGCAACAGCAAATCTTCCAGTATTTATTGGTGTGTGATGTACTGCAATCATGGGGAGAAAATGGAAGCTTGAGATTGAAGATCTCAATCAGTGCAGCTGCAGTGTCAGCCCACTTCCTGTTTGGAAAGCCAGGATTCCCCCCAAATGGGCCCCAGTGGAGGGGGTGGATTCTTGTCTCTTTGGATTGAGGAGACTGTTGTCAATGAGGGCTGGGATTGTGTCATTATCAGGGAAAATAACATGTGGTGTTATCCTAGGGTGTTAACTTCAGAAATGTACATGCCTACATTTTTTATTTAAAATCAAGATTACTGTTGCTCTGTACCTCTTTAGGCTGCCAAATATTATGGCAAATTCCATCAGCCATCAGTTTACAGAACTAACTAATGAGGAAGCCATGTTGATCCTATAATCCACCAAGCACTTTTATATCAGGTAAGGGCACGCGTTTTCTGTACTTTTAATATTGTCATGCGATATTTTTACGTTTTTGCAGTGTATTTTATTTTAATGCTGCACATAAATTGCCCTGGTATTATAATAAAGTAGGAATCTGAGTCTGATTCAGTTACCCATTCATTTGTGAACATAATGTTTCCAAGCTACCCGGGCCTACTTAGACCCTTGTAGGACAAGTTTCAGTTTTGTTTTGTCTAAAGTCTGTACAGGGTGAAGGGGTCAGGATGGGGGCATGAGCCTGTGAATGGTTACTAGGCATGAGAAGGTGCACAGGAAGCCCCCTCCTTTGTTTGAGCAGTGGCCAATCAAGTACCTCGTAACTTCTTCTGCCAGTTCATCTCGTTGAAGAGGTCCTCAGCACGCAGGAAGAAGTCGTTGATCTTGCTGCCCTGTTCATCACGCTCGGGTGGTGTAATACACACGCAGTTTGGACTCGCAGGTGAGGAACTCGCAGATATTGGGCACGGGGAAGACGATCTCCTCCATGGTACGATCCTGCCGCACAATCTGAACACAAGCAGAGCCAGGTCACAGAGCTGCATCTCTGGGCAGGGCTAGGTTTCTTTTAATTCATATCAAATGAATTTATTTCTAATTCCTAAATTAAGGGTTTTTTCATTTCTGAATGTTAAAAACACCCCCATAGTAATGGGAAAAGTTGGCACTAGGTCAGAACTCAGAACTCATGTGATTTGAATAGCCAAGGGAGGAAGCAGCTAATTCCCTCCCCCAAAAAGCAAATAATTTAATTTTTACTCATTTAAAAATAAGTATTCCCTTCAGGCCATTTTCGGGACATACTGTTGAAATAAAAGTCTCTAGTTTTGGACAAAATTGGCAGATTTACAGGATTTAGGTTCTAAATGCTTTTTTAGCCGCTTTGGGGTGGAAATCCCCTTTGAAGCTAGATATGCATCGCACACAGCCTACTGCAGTCACCAATGCGCTTCAATTTCAAAACATTCCGCCCCTGATGTGCATTTAAATGTCAAAATGTAAGGCGGTAAACTTTCATACTTTGTTTTCATGTTTTGTACATGTTTTTACACTTCAATTATGCAGAAGCAGCCAGAAAAACAGACGCAACCATTAAATATGTAGCAATTCAGCAGCTAGTCTTGTGTAGTTGCTTTTCATATTTTAGGTTTTAGCATTTCAAATCAGAAAATGCCGTGGTCAAGAGTCACCCCAGGAGAGGTCTTCCATGGAGAGCACTTCAGTAAGGAGTCTACTCAAGCAGGTGTGAGGAGCTGGTGGGGACTGGAAGGTCACTGACCTCGATCTGGGCCGTGTGCTTGGCATAGAACTCTAGGGCCTCATCCCCCTCTCCATTGGTGCCTCCTGGTTTCAGCATGGCCTGCAGCTCCTTGTTATGCCTGGCCAGCTGTGGAGGGCACACAGAAGGAGCACGGGGCATCATCACTGCGTGGGCCAGGAGGGTGCACTTTGTTATTCTTAAAAGGCAAGAGCCTTGTGGCTCTACTGCAGTCAAGTGCACTGACTGATACTGATACTGTAATACAGAAAAACTTGATTAATTTAAATTTAAGGAAGAATTCTCACATAACCATCACTACTGACCAAAGTTTCACAGGTAAGAATACAGGTATCTGATTGAACATCAACTTTTAAATGGCAAATAACAGAGAACATTTTTAGTGTGCATGTACGCATGTGACTGTGTTTGTGCATGTGTAGGTGCACGTGTGCTTCGATGAGTGTGTGTTTGTGAAGCAATGGTTAACCGAGGCAGCTGTTTTCTCCACGAGAACCACTTTAGCTGGAAGCCCAGTGATGATGCAGAATCCCATGAGCAGATGAAATGTGTGTGCGTGGGATTGAGAAAACTTCCCCCACCCATTCTTATTCGCAGCTTTAGAGGATATACTGTACCCAAAGAGTGTAGCCACAGAGTGCTGCAATGGGCCTCTATCCCAAAGGCTGCAAGTTTAATTCCTGATGAGGGACACTGCATTTGTCCTCTATACCCAAAGCACTTTGCTAAATAATCAGTTTTATGAAGAAACACTACCTACTAAAGTAAGCGCTACAAGTCATCCTAGATAAGCACAATCAAACAGGAAGGCCCCAAGCCATTTCACCATAGAGGCTTTTTTTGTTCATTTGAACAGGAACAGCACTGGCCCAGAATGAGTTTGGTATGAAACTGCTGGTTTCTCATCTCCTGCACAGAATGTGCTTCCACAGAGCTCCAAAGACAAACATACAAAACCAACAGTCACTGTAACAGGATGTCACATCATCCACAGTTTTGTTACTGGCTTGAATTCATCTGGCCATGTTTTGCTCCTCCTTAAGTGCAAAGCAGCGGTAAGTGAAACCAGGGTCACGTGATCAGAATAGGCACCACGGCGATGCTGTACACAGCTGCTCCTACCTGGTGGGCAAGGATGTAGATGTTGTGGCCGACATTTCTGGGTGAGGCTGCATGGTCCTCCCCATTCTCCTCCTCCTCCTCTGGGTCCTCCTCGAACTCTACCTCCCCCTGCAGGTAGGCTTTCTTGATCACATCCACCTGCAAACCGAAACCACAGTCTGTAGGTCAAACCTCTGCCCTACTTCCTGATCTGCGGGGGCTACACCCCCGCCTTGGTGGAGAGGGCCGAGAATGACCGTACAACCAGTTTCGAAATGAAGATGAGCCATCGAGACTGAGGACGGGAACCTAAGGGTGTTACTTGACGGAACGTTTCCATTATGCTCCTTTTTAGCCGAGGCTGATCTTACGAAGCCCTCCAACAGCCTACAGCAGGAAAGGATAATTGACACAAACCAAAAGAGGACAGCTATTAATACCATTAACAAGAGTGTTAGCCAAGTAAAATACGAAGCTGAAGCCAAGCTTTTGAGATTCAGACCAACGGGGATCACTGCACAAACGGATGGAGCAGGAGAAGGACCAAAGATGGAGAGGAGAGGAAGAGCGCCACTGCTAGTGGTGTGCTGGGCGAACGGAACGGAGGGCGCGTGGGCGGTGTAAACGCCACATCCTACGCTCAGGAAACCCTATGAATGGAGCGAGAGCTCTCGCCTCCCTTGTCTGCGCCCTTCAGAACAGGCAAAGCCGCCAGGCTGACTCGTTCATACAGCCCCAGCCAAATTTCCAGTCACCGTTTTACTGCCCACAGACGCACACAGCCTTTCACTTTTGCAGCTTTCTCCCTTAACGGAGTCTCCGTAAATGAATCCAGAGGAATCTCAGGAGTGTGGCATTAAAGGGACAGTGGCCGTGGGCTCACCAGTTCCTTGGGTCTCATGTTGTAGAGAATTCTTTCTGCATTTTCACTGTCATGGCGGCTCTCCATGATGGCAAGCAGCAACTTCGAAGCATTGTTCTGTGAAGGAGAGAGGGGGGGGGGGGGGGAGAGAAAGAGAGAGAGAGACAGATTCATGTTCTTTTCTCCTTTTAGTGCCAAACAAAAAATACTCTTCTGGTTCTCTGCGGAAGCGGTCTTTCAGCCAAGAAGGATGACATTGATTAGTTGCTCAGATTTCACAGTGACTGACCATGCCAGTTTTCCTGAAAGGAAATGGCCTAGCCA
The DNA here is from genome assembly GCF_963514075.1 of Conger conger. NCBI lineage: Eukaryota > Metazoa > Chordata > Actinopteri > Anguilliformes > Congridae > Conger > Conger conger. The sequence continues at coordinate 27,555,828 of NC_083769.1, forward strand.
GCAACTTGGGCCAGTTTGCGATCAAATTTTTGGGGCAATCAATGGCTCTCTGGTTGATTGGTCAACTCACTTTGAGCTCCAGCACCAGGTCTATCCTCTTCTTTCCTAGGGGATTGATGTCATTGAGGATCAGAGCAATGATGATGTCGATACCATTCGATTCATGAGTAGCAATGCAGTTCTGCAAGAGGGCAAAGTGCACAGTCAGTGGAAGTAGGAAGTACTGATCTATCCAATGATGGCGAAACAAAGAAATAAAATGGCACAAGGTAGCAGCTGAAAGAAGGAGAGAACACTTGACTTGTAGACAGAGGAGATATTCCACTTTGTGCTAAAGCAACGGCAATCTTCTCTGTTCTACAAATGCCCATTTACCAGGCAGCACAAACTGCTATGCCATTCTTATTGACTTGGCATCTTTTGCATCTTTACACATTAAAGGCATAAAGACACAAAAGGAAATTCACCTCTGCTGAGAGATACAGCTGAGGGCCAGGTGTTATGGAGCCACTGGTTAACAGTACAATAAGAGCAATGGATGGTAGCATGAAATAAATAACTACCAACACTGACACAGGATGCATTCTCAGAACTGCCTGGGATTACACAATGAAAGTGAGATATTAAAACACTGACATGACGGGGGAATAATCCTCTAATTATACAGCTAGAGAACCAAAGTCTTTTAGATTTTAATTATGCTGCTACCAACAAGACCAACCCTGCCATTATGGTCCTGACATATCCGTTTATACAAACAAGAACATTTCACATTCACACTCATTATACGCAGTAGAAATTTCTGCCGTAGTACAACATCATGACATAGCATGGTCATAGACTCTGACCGCTACGAGGCAAACAAGGCTTTGACCTTAGTGTCACAGACCCTTAAAATGAGTGACTGGGCGTTGATTTGAAGGGTCTGAGGACCATGGGTCTTAAGGCTGGAGGTTTGTGGGGAGGCTACCAGGGCCATGTTCAAACCTGGTTCTCGTGGCAGGGGCCCTGGCAGTATTCGGTGAGGCTCTCCACAGTCTGGTTGATGAGCGCCACGTTCTTCTCGTTGATGTAGAGCCCCAGAAGGCCCAGACCCCCTGTGGTGCTGCCGCAGATGCAGTCCAGGAACTGCAGAGTCTCGCACACCAGGTTGTAGTTGTTCTTGTTGTTCTGACATCGCAGGAAGTTCTGCCAGGGAAAGAGACGCAGAAAGAGGTTTGAACTGAAGGGATGGCAGCCAAGCGCTTCCGTACAGGAGCGAATGGAGACTCATGGGGTATGGGCATGGAAAATCAAACAGGAAGGAGGAAATCTGCTCTACTATAGAGATGAAAAACCCAAGACTTCCTCGCCTGATGTAGATTGTCCATGGTCTCTAATCAGAATGGCAATATAGAGCAGCCTAATTATGAAACAAAGTAGAGCAATCTAGAAACTGTCAGATGCTAGAAATAGTGATGAGAGAATAACGTGTCATGAAACCAAAAATGGGAAAACGCCTATAATATATATGTGATTCGCCGATTTGAACCAATCATTGTGTTTCTTTTTTCTACCCATTCTGTGGTTCGTGAAACCTCATTCATTGTGAGCTAGAGACACATCATCACACAGGGCTTTGGGTTTATGAAAAAAAGAAATGCGTCAATAAAAAATAAAAAAATCCTGCCTGTAAATGAATTCTTCACTGTTTTTGATTTAGAAAATCATTAATAGAACTGTCCTTGAATTATTTGATGGAGAGAGGCCATAATTAAAGCCAGAAAGTGCACTTGAGTGAGGATGCATTGTGCTGTGCTCTTATGAATCCATCACACAAAATGGAAGGGCTCCTAAAACAAATGAACGCTGAGTCACTTGGTAATCATGCGCTTAAACAAAATAGAAAAATTAAGTAGACATTTTCATCTTTTTAAGCACCTGAGCGGGATTAAATCGTGATTAAAACTCTCTGAAAATGACATCTAGCTCAGGATCAATGAATGCACTTCCTTGGAGAATAATTCTAGCCCACACAGGCAAGACAAACAGGTCTATAGCTCAGCAACAAGCTGAGCCCTGACGCAGGCCCTCATCCTGTGTGCATTACAAAACACCATCAGCTTCGCCAGAGAGACCGAGAGTCAAGCCTAAAAAAAAACCTCCATGCGCTGGATACCAACCAATTTCATCGATATCTTTCCATTCTCACAATCTTAAATTTGACAAATCAAGCATCACGCAATCAAGTTTTGTTTCAGTATAATGGACAATATCCCATAATATTTAATAACGTAACAGAAGTAATGAGGCGGAGGTGCGAGCAGAAGAGAGCGCCCCCCTAGGCGGACCTGCAGATCACGGTTGTGGTTTTCACACAGCAGCTGCAGGAAGCGCAGGATGGGCTTCATGATGGCGATGACCACGCTCATCTCCCCGTCGTCCTGGCTCTTCTCGCCCGCGCTGGGCTGCCCGTCGGCCGTGGCGAAGTGTTCCTCGGCCTCGGCCTCGCGCCGGTACAGGTTGTAGGCCTTCTTGGTGGCAGACGAAGCCTCCAGCAGCTGCTCCCGGACTTCTTCGGTCACCACAACGGACGCATCCTTTCCTGGAGCACCAGAGAGGGGAAACCAGGGCCAAACAGTGAGCTGACAAAAAAAAACAAACACACTAGCTACATTCCCCAGTCAACACACCGGGGCTACCAAGACAAACATGCTTTCCGGCTGGGGTGGGGCACCACAACAAAGTTATTTAATGCCATTTCCTGTCAGGTCTCTTGGAGGGAAATGCTGTTAGAATATGCCATTTTGCGCGATTCCCTCCACTGAATTCTAGGATCAGAAAAACATGACTAGGCATTTTGAATCAGAAATCTAGGCATTTTGCTCTGGTCTCAGTGCCAGAAGGAATGATAGCGAGCCCAGTAGTGACTCTGCTTGCCGACCCCTGACCTTTCTTCCGTACGGGCACTTCCCGATCCAAGGCGTCATCATCCTTCTTCTTGTTCCCGAGGTCACTGGTATTGACAGTCACTGTAGCTTTGATTTCCTGCTGGGCCAGCTTCATCCGATCATAGAACACCTTGAAAAACGTTTCCGATTTCTTGTCATCCGTCAGACGGCAGAAGAAAGAATGCTAAAATAAAAGGACAAAATGAGTAGAAAGATTCATATAACAATCCAGGGATGGGAGTTGAAAACCAGCAATAGCTATAATATCTGTAGGCAGATCATTAGCTACATGAATCTGGTGTAAAATTGCTACGCATATTCAAATAAACATTAAATAAATGAAAAAATGAATTAATAAATAATCACAGCATTATATAAATAGGGTTCAATGCCATGGACTCGTGCCAGAATATACATATCATCTTCAAAGCAATGTTTCGAGTGGTATGCTTCAAAATAATCTTTCCAGTGGTATGCTTCAAAACAATGTGCTCAGTGGTATGACTCAAAACAATGTGCTCAGTAGCATGATTCAAAATGTTTTCATTTCTAGGCAAATTGGTTTTGTGGAATGTTATTCCATATTGACTTGCATTCATTGTTCAGAATTTGTATGACCCGCTTACACAGGGAGGGCTTGAGGGTGAAGATCAGATCCTGCAATCTTTCCTCCCACTCCTCCTCCCTGCAGTCCGGCTGCAGTTACATAACGCTTCCCGCACCATGGAAACAACCTTGAGCGACCCGTGTTGCTCACCTGATTTTCACAAGGCAACATTTATGGCAATAACCTGTTTCACCTTGGAGACAGATGCGTGGTTGAGACCAGCTACTGAAGCTAATCAAACACTGGCAGAAGCTTGAAGCAAGCCCTGGGGCAGTAAATCCTGGAACTTTACACAGATACTGCATCAACAAGCACAGCGCAACTGCATAACCAGCACTCGCTTTTGTTTTTTCATCATTGGTCAGACTTGCACACAAACACAGGGACGCCATTTCATGGTTGCTAGGGTACAAATATGCATACGTGTTTAAAAAGCCTGAGAAGCGTTGTTGCACCCTGTGCTCGCACACATGCAAGGCTCCGGAATCTGGGACGCCTTTCTGTAACTGATACAGCCTGCCCCATTTTCACTCAGCAATCCTGTTCCTATTACATAAGGCCTGTAATCTGCTGAGCACTTATTGGAAGACTTACAGAGCGGTAACACACACACAATTACACTGGCGGGAAAAAAAAAAGGTGAAGGAAAATCCTGCCCTACATACCAGTTCCGGCATGGAGGGAGTACAGGGAACGTGGGGAGAAGGAGGGGGAGGGGGGGGGGGGTGAATTATCAGCTAGTATCTAGGCCAATTTTGAAAGCCTGTTGCATAACCAACCCGATTTCCAGATTAGCACTGCACTCCATGTCTATTAACCAGAGGAAATTCTGAGCAGACAAATGTGGCCCCCCCTCCAGCTGATTTCACAAAAGTTACCATCAGGAAGAAAATAAAGAAACAAAACAAAAACAAAAAAAAGAACACCATGCAATCATGTGACTGATAATGACTTTGATCTATAAAAGTATGACAGATATTCACTCCACACAAAACAAAGCTTAAGAAATATACTCCTCCCCCTTGGTAAAGAGAACTGTGGAGTGTGTAAAATATACAGTACAACCTGATCCCACATTCATATCTGCTTACAGTATGTCACACCCACATACACATACCATACACTAAAAATGCTTGTTATCATACAGAAAATGGTTTTCTGGTTTACAAAACACCAGGTTTATACTGTATACAGTGTCAGGCCCTATGCCACTGTGTGCACAAGCTCGCTGTGAGGGAACCAGTCAGCAGCCCTGACAAGCAACAATAGGATGAAAACCTGCCCACTGCAGACAGGAAAGGGTCAAATGACCGGGATATCAACCAACACTGAGAAGTCATGTTTTTCTGCTATAGGCTTGATATTTATACGCTTTTTAAAAATCAGTTTCACTCCGTATGGAAGTGAAAAACATCACCGCTGCGTGTGCTTGTGGAGAGATATGCCCGAGCTCGCCGTCGTTAAGCGAGGGGGGAAACCGATTACACAACTGACCAGACAGAAAACAACATTATGAAATTAGCGAGGTGCAAAGTGCGTGACTCCAGCTGCTGACAACAAATCAGGAACGATTGGTCACCTGATTAGAGTGACATCACCAACTGACTGGTCAGGAGACAACAGGACAAACAAACTCAACTTCCTACACACATTTCCAGCCGGCAGGCAACATGGTCACAGGCAGAAAATGTTACTGAAGTGCTTTATCCCTGCTTTCGACTCATTACTCATAATCGCCTCCGACAGGAAAGCCCATATACACCTCTTTCATTAAGGCCCTTCATTTCAGATTGGCTGATGATGTCATCCTCATTCTGTGTTACCCAGCAGCATGCCATCCTAGCACCTGATAAAGAACAGTTACGCGTAGGCTTGTGTGTTATATAACAAACACAAATGATTCAGACAGGAGGGGTGAGGGTACATTGTGTTGACAAAACAGGAATTATCATAAAATACAGTGAGGTATGAAATTAACTTGCACTGCACCCACTGAGAGGGTCAATGTTCCTCCGCCTCTCATGCTGGGCCAATCACCAGAGCGCACACACGCGCGCACGCACGCGCACACACACAGCTTTAGAGAAAAGAAACTAGCTGATCACACAGAGATAGACAGCAGGCAAGGTTTCTTCGACCCACAACAAGTGGGGCCGGCTTCCTTCCCTGCCACCTGTCGCATTCACATCTCCGTCCACACACAGACACACTCTCGCTCTCAACACACACAACACACACGCACATATTCTCTCACATGCTTTCTCTTTCATATACACACTCTCTCTCTTCACACATAGCGCACGCACACACACCCACCCAATACAAGAAAACAAACTAGCTGATCACACAGAGATAGACAGCAGGCAAAGTTTCAACAGAGGGTCATCTTCCTCCCCTGCCACCTGTCACATCCACAGACACACAAGCACACCCTTAACTCTTTCCCTCTTTCACACACAGAAACACACACACACACACACACACACACACACACACACACACACACACACACAGAAGTGTATCTGTGGGGACTGAGTAGGCCTACGCTGGATGGACCTGGTGAAACCACAACAGAGCTGACAGCAGTAATAAGATTTACCTCTCCTGTGAGAGCCTCAAGTCTCTTATGTAACACACTGACACACACACACACACTTCCATGAACGCACGCATGCTCCCACACACACCTTTCAGGAGATCGGGGGTCAACGGTCTCAGTCAGCGAGGGTCCGTCCACAAATGTGCTTAGACTTGAGGGGGCTGTCTAAAAGCTGTCACTCTTGGAAACCTGCCTCTGGGGCAATCCCTGACAGCAGCTCTCTCTCTCCCTCTCTCTCTCTGCAGTGTCACCATTCCCCACATCCACCTAACCATGCCCTGCTGTAATATCTACATGAACAGCCCCACAGTTATCACATTCACATTTACAACATTTTAGTACGTACTTGCAGTTCATACCGCAGTGCACTTTAAAAGAACGGATTCCATACCATATATGTAAATTCTTAAATCACTTTTCTAAAATACCAAATGGTATAGCAGGGGAAAGTTGCTATAAGTTTTGTGACTGCAGGGGCAGATTTACATAATGTTGAGACCTGAGGGGTCAGATTAAATGTGCTGTGTCATTATGGAATGATGCACAGATTCCCACAGCAACATCCACAGATCGCACGGGGGGACAAGGGACTGTGTGATATATTGTTGGCCACCTTCAGGTACATTCCAGAGACAGTATGAGCTATGTTTTCGGGTGCTTTTGATCTAAGGAGGGGGAGGGGGATCATGTGAGAGTAGAGTAGGTATTCTGTTCTTTGCTAAAGATGCACTGCGTCAAAGATGTACATCATTGGTCAGATTTTCTGAATTTCTCCCTGAATCATTTCAAACTTTCAGTATAAGAGCCTGCATGATTTCATATCATCAGTGTGCTGAACAGAGCTGTGGAGAGGAGCCAGAAAGTTCCTGCCCCATGATGGGTTCCTCCTCCGGAAGAGCGAACGGTGAAGTCCTGTCTGCCTCTTTAGAGACAATCCCTCGGTGCATTAAAGAGTTTAGTACAGGAGAGGTGGGGGCGGGCTATTCTGAAAAACAAGGTCATGCCGCATTTCTTTTCTTTTTTTTTTTCCTCCTGTCCCGACACTTGGCATCAACAAAGGGACGTTATATAACAGCTATTTATAACCGCTCTCCAGGCAGCTCGCGCATAGCGGAAAGAGGGCTGTAATCAGCGGAGAGCTAGCGCGCGGGCGCACAGCAGAGAGGGCTGTAATGACTGGAGAGCTAGCTAGCTCGCGCACAACCGCCCCCCCCCCGGATGCTCTTACTTAAGCTGTTCTGGTGAGGAGCAGCAGATGAAACTGGCACAGGGTGGGTGGACAGCCATTGCCGGTGAACCAGGGGAAGTAAATGTCATTCACAGTTTCTCTTGCCTTCACACAAACGCATACACATTCACTCACCCAAGTAAACACACACTTAAGTAAACACACTTCTGCGTACACACAAACACACACACACACACACACTCTCCTCAAAAAGTATTGGAAGAGGAAGGCCAATTTCTTTGTTTTTGCAATACATTTGAAGTTGAGATAAAAAGATAAGCATGAGACAAGAGTTCAGCGTTTATTTCCTAGTATTTACACATAGATGTGTTTAACTACTTAGAACATAGCACCTTTGGTATCAGACCACCCACGTTTTAGATAAGCAAATGCACTGGAACATTTGGAGTAAGTAAACAAAAGAACACTTCATATTTGGTACTATATCCCCTGCTTGCAATAACTGCATGAAGCCTGCAACCCAGTGACATCACCAAACTATTGTGTGGGGGGAAGGGGGGTAATACCAGGAAATAAAAGCTGAAATTCGTTTTGACCTGAAACTCGATTGTCTTTAGTGTACCAGCAAAACAAAGAAATTTACCTTGCTATTCCAATACTTTTGGAGGGGACTGTATACAAACAATAACTTAGGAAATGTTTTTGCCCATTTCCTGCTGGGCCATTTCAATTTTTTGATTGTTTGTATGGTAGTAGGCAAGGATGAGGTTTACAAATCCTGAAAATCTGAGGTTCATACAATGCTTAATATATGTGCTAGAGCCTTCTAAAATTTACTTGCATGAAATCAGATTTTTAAATATCCAGGTTTATTTACACCCCCTCAACTTTGGAGATGTTGAAGATTCACTCAAGATCACCTTTCATGAAAATAATTGTCATGACACTATAGGTTTGGTTTCTATGGCACCTAAAAAAATCCTAACCTCCTAACCATTCTTATATGCTGTACCAAACATGAGAAAATGGAACAGTCTAAAATAAAATATTGTTGCATGGAAATGTGACCGTAATAAAAAGATTGTAATGCAATAATATTTTATTAGGAAACTAAAACTTTCAAGTACATCATACTTGTTTACATCTGTCATTTTCTCCACAGTCTAACATCATATAATCATTGACTTTTCAGTCATAATAATAATTATGTCCCATGCAGTTTAGTCAATGATATACAAAAATACCAATTTTACTATCTGATATGATACGCAGAAAATGCAGAAACATATGAATATCCTTTCTTCAGGATATTCATTGCCTACCACCACACAATCAAATGAAAGGCATTGAGGAGAGACTGCAGTGCACTTTATTTGAGATGACACGGAATGGCCCCTGCTGGTTGTCTCAGATTTTGCCATTCTGTCTCAAAAGACTTTGGATAAAGGTCCCAGCGATGGGTGAGTCCTGAATGAGCTGCAGTCATAATCACCTTGAAAACTGCATTCATTAATTTGAACTTCAAGAACAGGTGTGGGCAATTCCCCGACAGACAGAGCTGAGCAAGCTTTGAGAGTTTCCTTTCTGAACAACATAATTACAGCGACTCATTATAATTCAAGGTGAGCTGACACTTCCTTTGGAAATAATTGCTCGGAAAGCGTCTATGCTAGAATGAAAATCATTATCCAGTTGTGGTATGGACTAGGTCCCTCTGAATTCAGGTGCCGAACTCCAGGCGGTTTACGAGAATGGGTCAAGCCACTCATGACACCACAGTGAAATGAGTCTTTCCTAAATATGGGGGGACAAAACAAGATCCAGGGTTTCTGGGCCAGCTTCTACATTCCCAACGTCAGACTATTCAACTGGCTGCGGCAATACAGTTCAGCTCGGCAACACTGGCTGGAGCCATCAGACATCAATGAGATAATCGGCCAAACTGTATAATTAAACAGAAGTATGCCTGTTTGCTCTGAAACAGGTTGGGAAGTATTGCACAAGGAGGGAGGCGTGTTCAAATTATCCAACTAGCTGCTACGCAAAAGTAGGAGAGAATTATCCTCTCTACCAAACCACAAACACCAACATTCAATTCTCAGAAGTATACTTTTAATTTTCGATACAACATATCATGTGACAAAAGCGAAGATATGAGTAAATACTGGAACCCTCTTCACAGCTGAAATAAGAGTGCAGGAGGTGCTGCACACTAAGAGGAGAATGCTGCCGGATTTAACCACGCGCTAACGGCCTGCAGGGAGGGGCAGAGGAAACAGCCAGGGTCCCGTGTGTGAGGGCAGAGAGTGAGAGTGACCCAGCTACACTCTTATGTAACAGCAGCGAATGCTCGACCAGACTGTTTCGCAGAAATACTCCCCCCGCTATGGCTTGGCTGGTCTCGGTTAGCGACGGTGACCATATAAATACAAGATCTGGGCGCTGGCCCCAAGGAAGGACTGGCATTTACAGTTACTTTGCCCTTTGAAATTCAAGTACAATATAAACACATTGTGTTCCGTTGAAACTCACTGAATAAATACAAAGCTATTACTACAAATATCATCATCGTCTACGCATTACCTATTACTACGTAAATATCATCATACCTACCCTATAAAATGGGTTTTACATGTCAAATATATAACAATATAAATGTATGTCTGGGCACACGAATATACGCGTGTGAGTGATCACATTATTTTAGTTTGGTATGTAGGTTGCAAGCTAATAGTTAACTGTACTATGCAAGCACACAGTATTTTAGATATCCCCATCCAGCAGGTGCAAAACTCAACCTGTCAACAAAGCAATGGGCAGCCGGTAATGAGTGGTTTCGCGTTCCTTATTTTTGGGTCTTCTCAGGTTACCCAATGTCAACGTTTTCCAATGTGGCCCGTAACCTTGGGAACACCCCCACATGCACCCCACAGTACCCTTGACCTTAAGAGACATGAATGTAGAACTCCAACAGAGGCATACTCCACACTTATACATTCCAACCAAGTCCGACACCACAGTTTCCCCTCTTTCAGTTCACATTACGATGGATAATACACCTCCATAGCAGCAGAAAGATGGGGACGCTTTTTTACTGATGACTGCTAGTTATCTGCTTAGGCTAGTACACTGCACATTCATCAACCGGGTTCGCTTGCGAAAGGACTTTTGTAGCACGAGACAATCTGGGATTTGAATTGTAATTTCTGAATGGAGAAGCAGATGGCTTTGCTGACCCCAGGAGACCTGCAGAACTCTGTGGTTTTCCCGCTGCCTGCGCTTGCAGCTGTGCGAGGTCGATCTCCATGGCTCCTGATAAGCAAACAAGTCCACCGCCCCCACGGAGAGGGAAGCCAACGTTTTCCATCCCCCTGTCCTGGATGCCCTCTGTTGTTCCTTCTCAACCCGAACGGCAGCCCAGCTGCTGGGGCTATGACTATTAATACTTTCCCTGTAGCCCCGGTGCACTCCGCAGCCCATAGGCAGCGATTCACTGTCACCGAGTCCATTTGGCTCACACTCGCCTTCATCTCTCGATTAAGTCTGACACTTCAATAGAAATTGCCTTACCTGTCCTGCCACAGTGATGCTTGCTCTAGCCTTCCTTACCTTGACCCAAGTCTGTTCCAACCATGTAATGACTGCATCTCTTTCCAAACGGCATCATCCAGAGGTTGTAGGCCATACAGTCATCAGAAACCAGAACTTTGGCAGTGTCAAAGAGGTGGTTTAAGATATTTTCGATGCTCACAGAAGTTTAGCAAACACATTGTGTTCATTATTTACCAGTAAATATGGCTACCTTACTAGATACAGTATACAACCTGTGCTGCGCAACTTCTGATAAAGTTAGCAAGCTATTGTAAGCATATCAGATATATGGAGAGTGAAAATTCATCAATGTAGATTCCAATGAATTCTCTGAGAATATGTGCTGGAGAATCTAGCTTCCCCTTTTCAAAAACGTTTAATTTTTAACCATTTAAACAAATGTTATACTTAAAGTGACCGTCTTAACAATAGTCGTGAAATATCACTAGCTTGTTTTAAGTTAATGTTTGCTTGATAATTAAAATTATTATTCCAATGGCAATTTCAAAATTAAATTAAATTTTGAAATTGGTTAAACAGTCTTGCCTCATTGGAAATACATTTGCCTTATTTAGCAAAAAAGTTAAATACGTTATGTCTAATATAAGACAAAAAATACCAGGAGGAGGTTTCTGGCCAAATAATTTTCTTTGAGTGTACCAATTGTTTCCCCACACAACCATTAATTTACACTATTGCAAAAGTGCATTCAGAGCCCAGATGTGTTTAAGCCTGTATTAAGTTCAACTGCATAGCAAACAAACATGGATTTCAAATCGCAAAAGGTGGCCTAGCTGCACTCAGGTTCAGCTTCCCCTCCCCCCTTATTATTTGACAAGATAAAAGATAAAAGCCAGGTATTGGAAACTTCTCCCTAAGAAGACATTGCAATACTCAACCTTTCAGCAAACTATGTAAAAAAATCTGTGATTTTTAGCTGACAGAAAGAACCATCAACACTAAAAAAAAAAAAAAGTATAAAAAGGAATGCATTTTGAAATGGGGTGTGTCGTTTTTTTCTGCTGGAGGTTCCCATTAAGTCATATGGCACACTGTTGATACAAAGTAGAGTTCCCACTGTGCCCTATGAGACCGCCAAACGGTTTCCCAACGCTGCCCACTATCACACCCTGGTCACGGGGAAAGCCTTTGTCCTGCAATAGTCACTGATCACTCCAGGGCTGGCAGCACACACCCACACTGTCAAAGTGACTGTTAGAAAAACAACAATATCTCTCCTTATACAGAACACATCATGAAGGGATGAAAATGGGATACAGTGAGCCATGTGACTGACTTTCATAAAGATGAACATAAAGTTAAGAACAGAGTAAGGTGCAAGTAGTGAAGCAAGTAGATGTAGAGTAAGGAGATGTAAAATTGGCAGACAGGGACAGGATAATTGAGGTTTAAACAAAGGGGAAATGTTATTTTCCATGAGATGACTAAAACAGTACATGAAGTCATCTGTATTAAATGAACACTGATGATGAAACATTAATATTATGATCACATTTCCATGCAACTTATACCCAAACTGTTCGTGTGAATTCCCCCCTGCATGTTGCTGTGTCATCATGGCTGTGGTCTCTGTTGTTGTTTTTTGTGGGTGGTGGGTCTCGTTGACGTGATGTTCCACATCCCAAGCAACCCACTGCCAACGTCACATCCTGTCTCCACCAAGATAGACTGTATATTGACTATACTATCATTTCAGAGAAAACTCAGACCCAAAGCTGGGTTCTATTAACCTGATAGGACCATACCTAAATGTCAACAGTGTGCTCGAACTTGCACCATCTTCACAATCTCCAGTCTCCCCATTAAAAAGGCCTCAGTTAAGTAGCTTAGAGAAAACTAGAACACAGAGCAACATCAACAAGAAAAGCCCTGGCACAGAAATTAATCCCCACCAGTGTGAGGGAGGGAGGGAGGGGCACTGGGGAGGCCCCTGGGAGCCCAGTGCCTGGGCCCGGAACTGCCCTATTTTCCCTGCTGCATGGTAGCTTGTTTCCTCTCTTGACCCAGGCAAACAGCTGCGGCACATGCCGGTCGTAGCCTTTCCAAAACTTCAGCAGCAGTGCCGTCGGCCCGGCCCCCAGCTCTGGAGCATTACAAAACAAACAAACAAACCGGGTGGCTAAGGCGGCCTCCAGGTTCTGACCTGGTTTTCAGTAAAGACAAAAACCCTTCTGTCCAAAAACGGGGCCACTCAGTGTTATGTAAGAGGAAGGTATGATATGCATCTGCTGATACATTTTAAATTGCTCTGTGTGCCATAAGCACTGCATCAACAAAGAGCATTTCCTCTCCCAAAATCCTGCTACAAATGATCTAATGGGTAGCTCTTTAAAATATGTTCAGGTACAAGGACTAAAAGGAAGAAAGCCAGCTTTCCACTTTCCAGTTCCCCAGTCCTCACAAGACACTAGGACACACAGCTTTCTGATAGCTTAAAAAGACATTAAGGAAATAACAAAAACTTCTCTTAATAAGCCTCTCCAGTACACAAGGTGAAAACACCAGACAGACTGCAAGCTGCAGTGCCCAGAAAGAAGAAAAATTATTCAAGAAATCCTGTTGTCAAGGGATATTTCCAAACCACACCATGAATGGTGCCTCAAATCCTCCAGCTGGAATGTGTCTGAACGCAGTAGGAGTAAATCTTGAAAGCATTTGAAGAGATTCAGTGTGATAGACCCTTCCAGGCCCAGTCTCTATCGAGGAAAAGCACCACATTGCTTCCCATTCCCACACCGCATTCCCATTACCTCACAAGGACAAACCGTGATATGGCTACACATGGAATTAGTCATGAGTTCAACTGCAGAGTTCTGCCTCTGCACTTTTCCACCATATCTCCTGTCAGGCCCAACATGTTAGGTGGGGCTGTGCCAATTTCGGCCCTTACCAAAGCTTTCGTAGTCATCACAACTGCTTGCAAAAACTGGCTAAAATGACTACACATTTTTAGATTTTCTTTTCTCTTAGGTTGATTTTTGCTAATCTACCATCTGGTCAATCAGTTCAGATCTATGCTCACAACGTTTCCTGAAATCAAACCTAGGTTTTTTTCCATCAACTTCCTGGAAAACAAGATTTTACAAGATTTTACATTGTGTACCAACGAGCACTTTTACTTTTTACATTCCTGGTAAAACTTGCAGACTTAACAGAAAAAAAGAATACTTAACTGCATTCAGCTTTTCCATAATGACAAGAGGGCTTTGGTGAGTCACTGGCTGGGTTGAACATCGTCAGTGCAGAATTAAACAGATTTTAATCTATAACAGACTATTAATATTAAGCATTGGGCTCAGTATGCTGAACTATCTGCAGAGACTGGCCATTCTCCATTTCTAATCTATACCCATATTAGAGTTTCACCTAAAGCCACAGAAAGCAGAAATTCATATGGTACCAACTTTGTATTTTAGTCATATATTGCTGCATGAATGCATTATATTTCATGTTGCTAAGGTAGAATAGCTTGAGTAGTGTAGGGAATAGCTTGACATCACAGCTTGTATCACCCATTCAGAATGGCAGTGGAAACACAATTCAAGGCATGCTAAGTGCCATAAGGCTATTTGAGCCATTTCGGATTAGGTGATCATGCCATTTTACGCTGGTCCGGTATAGGAACATACACCACAGATAAGTAGCGTAACATTAGAACAATAGATGATTAAGAAAGAAGGTGTTGAAGTTGTCATAAGGTGAAACTAGTTCGATAAAAATCATAAAAATAAACGTACTTTCAAAGCGTCACTTTTCAATTGATTCAGATTTTACATGGTTATAGTATTTAAAAGCACAACTTTAATTAAAATAAATAACCCACCAATTTAAACATTGAATTCTGTAACTTAAGTAAAAGGTAACAGTCACAATCACGTGGTTGGTTGTTCGTCAGGTTTCTGCACTGTCAACCATCTTGTTAAAGAAATGTGATACTGTGCAATGTCTGTGGAAAGAAACGCAATGGGAACACAAACAGGAACGTGGGAGAGCTCCCTGACCTCAGGCTCCGATAACTGAACTGGAGCTCCAGGATCTGAACAGCAGGAAACAAACTTCATATTCCCGTAACATCGATGGATCAGATAACAGTATTATAACTTCCTTTCCAGGTGCTCTACAGACCCAGTTTGTTCATAAAAGGCCATAACAGGCATACTTTCTCAGTAAAAATAGGCCATTCACCAAGTACATTACATTACAAGCAACTATGCAAGAAAACCAAAGATCAAGTCAAAACTGATTTCCAACAGCAGCAGGAAGTAAAAGAAGGGCAATCTTTTCTTGCAGTTACCAACTTTTTTGTCAGCTCTACTATGCCCTCACCTCCTCATTAGAGGCCTGTTGGCACAACGGCTGATAAGGGAATCGCAGACTCTCTGATCTGTCAGGTCTCCATTCGTTTCTCGCCCACACAGGCAGGTACTGCAGAACAGCTCTACTGCAATTCTGGGCAATGTTATGTCATGTTTTTAAAGTGCACTCTTGCATAAAAGAGTTTGGAGAGGGAGTTCCTATTCCCCTGTAGGACTGTAATGGGGTTCCCCGTATCGCCCTATTTCCAGAGGAAAACCTGACCCAGTTTGGGCTCGGAGCTGGAATGTACCGAAGCCTGATGTGCTCTGCACTGCGCATACAATCTGCCCTTATGTAACACATGGTCACGTGAGAGTCTTTGTACACAGCTGCGAGAAGCCAAAGCTTTTACAGGTAGACCGGCAATGCAAATATAATGTGATTATGCAAGATGCTCATTCGTGCAAGAACACACACACAGACAAATATTATGCAGAGTGCACCCTAGAATCAACAGCCCCTCCTTTATGTCATTTTTTCCCCTCATTATTTCCTTCCATTTAGACTGCTGATGGGTTAGCGTACTGCTCTGTTGCCACAGCAACATTGGGCTAGCTTTGAGAGTGATGATGCGTTTCTATCTGGAGCCCCCGCCACCTCCTGCCTGCAGCTTGGACCCCTTTCAGCAGATAATGAATGAAAGATCCAATCCTGCTCACTGACGCAAATGTTTCTTCCAGGGCCCATCGCTTCTAGAATGGTCCCTCTCCAGGGGGACATACCTGCTCAGGAACAGCAGTGGTGGGAACTTGGAAGTGGATGGGTGTGTGGGGGCGGGAGGGGGACTAATAACCATACACTGATTTGTCCGCTTATTTTTCTCCACAGCTTTTTAAGCGGTCTGTGATGGGCTTTGCCTCATCGTCTTCTCACAGTTGAGCTTTTCTCCCCCTGAGAGGAGGCAGTGTGGTTTGTCATTAACCCCACCTGATGCAAGACCTCACAAAGACGGCACATAGTCCTTAATAAACAAGCAAAACCTTGGCTGTGTGACCTTTCAGCCTAACCATTCCCTGGCAATGGCGGTTATTTCCACACAGCTCCCTGTCACTCTTTCGCTCCCTTCCTCCTTGCCTCTCTCCCCAGATGTCTCCTGCTTTCAGTTGCGCAACATATCACAGGATATCAACACATTAAGCACTTCTGACAATAAACACTACAATAAGCACACCACTTAATAGAACATTATTTTCTGACAGTTATTCATGCTGCTGCCAAAACATAAGCATGGACAACAAGGTAGTGTAGTACATGGGCTTCCATTAGAACCGCAGAAGAACACAAAATGCGGGAGAAATAATGCTTCACAGATCTCAGTGAAAACCCACACTAGACCTACATTCTGCCATCGTGGCTGTCCTTACAATGTACTCGACTGACCACCACATCACCAAACCATATAGCTGAGGCAGAGAAACTCTTCAAACCCAGGCTTGATGTAATACTGGATATTCTCCTGACTGTAAACGATAATCAAATGGTCAGTTATGGTCACTATGTATTCTTGGTCTATTCTGCTTGAGATGGAGAAACAGCAGGGGAATGGTGCTTGCATTCCTACTGCTGATCACGCTGCTCCAACTTTCACCATGTGGTCCAGAGGATCAGACCTACCTGTATGGTGGTGTTCCCGCCTTCCAGCAGGGCGATGGCCAATAAAATGCTCTCCTGGAATACGCGGTCGCTGGTGGTATTCATGATGAGGTCGATGACCAGGTCGGATGCACCCTCCTTGTCCAGATGACACTGCACCTCCATCAGGCTCATCTCCCCCCGACTCAGGGCCGCAGGCCCCCCTCCGCAACCTGGGAGACCAATCCAGTGCAACAGTGAGAGTAGGCCTAGGACTCATAGCTCTTAAGGTTGCTGTGCCAATTCTCAGCAAATGCATACTCTGTGTGGAAGTTTGAAACAACGTAACATTTCATTAGCGTAAATATGCAGATCGCGGGATGTTCATGGAGTTCCCTAAATATTGTTCTCTTAGAGTAGCATAAACAAAAGTTCTGACTTCCACATGAATTTTAAACTCCCACATGTTCGTAAGCGATGGGCCCATCCATCGATACACCTCGTTGGGGACACAAACGCATGTCTACATGTACAAACACACCCTTCTGGCCTTATTTTAAACATTTATTTCAGATTTAAAATGTGCTTTGTTTTGGTCCTTCGGCTTGGTTTTCTCTGTGGGTTCTGAGCAACAAGCACCAATGCCACACCACTGGGACTGAGGGCTGCTTTACAGCACAGGTGCAGCAGGCAATTCTCAGAGGAAGTAGGCTCTTGTCGCTTGGCAACAGTGAGGCCTTGATCAAATGTGTGGAGAGACTTCCTGTTATCTGAGCCGCTGCCAAAGTTACAGGATTCAGGGGTGAACAGGAAAAGATGGTAAACAGGAGAACTTAGTGATTCACTTCACACCAGATGCTGAAAATAAACATCCACTCACTCTTCACTGGGATACTTTACATGCATAGGCCTCATGTATGTTAAAGGAATTTTATGAGAATTAAAAGCATTTTGTATACATTTTTAATTGCATTTGTGCACAACTTCTATTTTCATATCTTATTATGAAACATACAGTCCCCTCCAAAAGTATTGGAAAGGCAAGGCCAATTCCTTGGGAAACCCCCGTTTTGTAAATGAAAGGGTTACAGAAACACACACCTGCTGGGGTCTTGCCCGGCCCGACTGCAGCGAGGGGGCCATTGCTGAAACTGGTCAGGCTGTCTCTCCTCCCCCCGGGCCGGAAGTTGCCATAGTAACGGTTCACCAGAATCTGCCTGAGTGCTTCACCCTTCAGACAGCAGCACAAGGAGACCACTGTCAGAACTTCCTCTCCCAGAGGGTCACTCTGGCCAGACACGTGCAAATGCGCACACACGGACACCATTTTGAGAGAACCTGTGACCCTGCACATGATTTAAATGACGCGAACACAGATGTACCCAACACAGCCAGAACTGTGGAGCATTAAGAGCATGTTGGTCATGCTCTGGTAGTGGGACCCCAACACTGAACATGCTACAGTGGGAGGGAATGAGACTGGGAAGGTGTTTCAGAGACTGAAAGTACAGATTTATTTTTCAGAGAGAAGTGAAGGGAGGGTGATTAGAGGGCAGACGGCGTATGCGATGAGTCACACAGTCTGGTAGGGGGGGCTAAGCACGTCTCTGCTGCAGCCATGGCAACCGAAGCACACTGACGAAAGGTAGGCAGGAGAGCGCTTCCTGCTTGGAGACGGGATGGGGGCAGGGACAGGTGAATCCTAGCTAGTGGGGGTAAGGATGCTGCTAACTGCCACTTCTGCTGCTTTACTGTCTGATTGAGATGGGAACATCATGCTTTGCATATCAATGTTACTATGTACTGCAGCAGTAACAGAGTAAGTCCAGAATAATCAAATGAGTGAAAGAGACATTCCAATATTTACATATACGATTCTACAGAAGTACAGAAATAGGACTTGAGAAAAAGAGATTACATATGGAAGAAACAAATTATACAATTATGTTTCAGTACATGCTTAGTACATTCACGTCACTGAACCAACAGATACTGCAGGTTGTAAAAAGAAGGGGGGTATCCCAAGCTTAACATGCCCAGGGTTTCACTGGGCTAGCTGGCTTGACAAAACCTAACAACTGCAATGAGGCTTAACAGGTATCACAAAGGTGGTTAAGTGAACACAGTCTTTGTTATTCAAACTCTCAATGCATCCTCAAAAACTAGCCCATAATGGTACAACATGAACCACATTCAACCAGCCATTTTCTCTCCTGATGAACAGATTAATAAAGTAATGGATACAAAGAACATAAAACAATCATAATGGCAAAAAGCAACACCATTGCTGCCAATAATGCCAGGGAGGCACATTGGCAAAAAATAACCAACAGTGTAAATTTGTTACACTCTCCCTAATTGTCCTACAGTTTATTTCTGTGACAACTGCATATTCGAGAGATCCTAAACTTTAGAATTGATTGAGAGACCATAATAAAATCATGCTTGAATCAATCACATCAAAGCTTATTCATAAACTCAAGAATTATGGGTCTCTCAGTGTCAAATAATTAAGGAATAGGTGTATATGGACAGAAAGTGCTGAAGAAGTCACTCCCTCTGTTGAGTCTACAGTATATACACCTTTAGAATCTTTTCCTTTGGGAAAATCGGCAAATTAGGTTGCTCTCCAAATAGCCCAGGGAAGAGACCTCCTCACCATCCACACCTAGCTCAACCCCATCTTCAAAGAAAGGGGACACCTTTTTCCAAAGCTAAGAAGTTGGGTGATTGGCTAAGGGCGGTGTTTTATACGTTTCAATCCATTAGCCCTAAAAGAACTGCCCCGGTCCAGGTTAGATGTGCCGCATAATTTGCCATGGTGATATTCCCCAATGAAAAGGGAGTCACCAATGTGATATGGGAAATCCAGGGTTAAACCCAAAGCTAGCTTGCTAACCCAATAACTTTGCTTCATATCACAGCCCTCCCAAGTGAATAAAAAAAACCTTGAAAACAAACATCACAGAGTTGACAGAGTTGCTGTCTCCTGTTCTCACACACATACACATACACATATATTCTTTTTTTTAACTTAAGGGTATGTGAATATTCATGGAGGTGTCTATACGTATGTTGCAGTGCAAAAATTTTAAAATAAATTAAATAAATAAAATTCACAAAGTCCCTTGACCGATGACCAAAAGATATGGACAAACAAATCTCTCCAAAGTTGAGTTTGACTAAAGACAGTTTCCTTCCCTGAAGGAGAACCTTGGGCCCACCGACCGCTCTTCCATAAAACCTGGAGCCCTTCACCAACCATCTCACACTCAACTCGCTGAAAAGTCTTTGAAAAGTCAAAGCATTCAGGACCTTAAGAGAAATTCAATGATGTACCCCTAACTGATGTTAATCAGCATCAACATTTCGAGGTACAACATTTGCACACAAACTTGGAACACAAAATCATATGAAAATTGCAAGCTTCTCAGTTAGACTTTCCCTTCCCGAACCAATCTGACATGTTAGGTTCACTTTGGCCGGGAAGAACCACAGGGTATGAGTTTATGAGTTGGTTACACTTAGTAGGAGGGTCTTGCCCAGAGTGCTCTGACTCAGCTGGTTGGGGTTACACGTGAGCCACAGAAATGGTGCAGGACTGGGCAGGGGGGGGTGAGGTTCACCTACCCTTTTCTGATCCTCCAACTGCTTCTGGGGCTGGTTTTGATCGAGCTCCTGAGAGCGATGTGGCGGGTTAGCAAAAAGCACAGAAAACCAGGGAAGTTTGCGAAAGGACAAGAAGAAAGGAGAGTTAATGTCATGCAAACCCATTACATTTCAGACATGCAAGAAACTAGGGCAGATTATGTCATGCAGGCCACTAAAGGAGGTACAAGATTAGCAATAGAGTCCATGCAGTGTTAAAAAAACAAAAAATAAAAAAATAAAAAAAGTAAAAGAATATGTAAATAAATCAGTAACTAAGTAAATAAAGTACATGCAGATTCACAATAAATAAATATGGGCTTATGAAAAGTAATGATTTTGTATGAAATAATATTTGTGCTAGATCTATAAAGTCATTTGGCCTGTTCTATTGAAGAGAGACTTCGTTTTTCACAAGAAGTAACAGTAAACCTGTGAACTACTTCGAACTGCAACTGTGACAAGTAAGGCTGGGCTCAAATGAAACCATGTTAATTACATAAGCACACAGCATAACTGCCAGGGGAGGAACACAAGACGAAAGAGAAAAACAGGGTTTGATCCACATTACATAACAGAGCTGAAAAAAAAAAAAGAATTCAGGCCACTGAACTAGTGACACAATACAAGATCATGTTCCAATCTGCCATGGGAAAAAAAACAAAAAAGTAACCAATCTCCTTTGCCCAAATCCTTGATATTGAGGTCAAAAAGCAGGATTTGGGTCAAAATCTCAGGATGTAAGTTTAAGGAAGGTGCAAACAGAGGGCAGACACGAACACAACTAAAGATCAAGACAGAAGATTCGTAAGAGAATGGGGACACAGAGGCAGGGGCCTTGAAAGAGGACATGTGGGTTGTCCTCTCATAAGAATCCATCCTGGAGAACTGGAGCAGTTCTATAATGGTGAATGAACTTACATGTAGCAGCAATCTTTATTTAATAAATTTATTTTGCACAAAACAAGAGGTAAAAATACTAAAGAGAAACATTCTTAAAAATGATGGGAAATTGGCTTAAAAACTGTACTGTATCCTGAACATGGTATTCATAAAAAATCTTTGACCTACAGCAACCTACTGAACATCTGCCACCTCAGAGCAACAATTCAATCTGAATGGGCACCATAAACTGCAATTCTCACAATTACAGTTGTGTTTCCAGATTTACTTAAAATGAGCAAGGATATGTCATTTGAAATCCTGCTTACTTTTTCAGATTTTTTCCCACTGCATTTTTTTAGTCTGCCGTTTAATGGGTGTTGTTATGGAGCTCTCTGTACGTTTCCCCACACCTATATGCAACTAGTCTGCACTGACACCATCAAAGAGCCCTGCCCAAGCAATCTGGTGGCACGCCAAAGTACTCCACCCTCCAAACCGGCCTCTTCAAGGGAGTTTAGGTGTGTCCGACTCACAATCTGTTAACACCGCAAAGACAGCCCTCATGTGGCAACAATAAAGCTACACATGACTGTGCGTCAGAGGCAAACAAACAAACAAATATGGCCTTATTTGACACCACGCTCAGCATTTGAGAAAACCGGTTGGGAATCTGAGGCTTATCCTCATTAAACTGCCATTTCCAAAATATGTTGTGGGGGAGGGGGGGGGATTTACTGGCTGCATATCTGCATGGCATTCCGACCCTACATCACAGCCAACTCGATACATGCATGGAACACGTGGTACAAATGTGATATTGGTAGAGCTTTTTCCCCCATTCCCACCATGGCAGTTAGAACTCTATTCCTGCTAGAAGTGCAGATCCATTTGACCTTATGCACTGTTCCTAGATCATTATTACACCTTCAACACAAAATGACTGCAGGCACAATCTGCAGCGGAAAGACAGACCCTTGATCAACCGCTGGGGGCAATAAGAACCTGGTATCAGCTGGTCAGAAACATAAACATCAACATCAACAACACGTCTAGGATGAAATCTGCCAGCAGAACACTCAGCAGTAACTGTACCGGAAATGCCATTCAGTGGGACTTGTGTTTACCACCCTATAGTTTGAATAGGCTACGCAAAAATGCACATCTGTATTGGTTAAGCAGATAATCAATGATCTAAACATCGTAACAAATTCTGAGGCTAATACTGTACATGACAACAGGTCAGATAAATGTAAGTGCATTTTACATCATACATCCATAAAATACAACTTTAATAAATAGCGTCATTTGAATTTCAACCTTGGGAGAAAAAAAAAAAAAAAAAACCTTGAAAATGGTTTAAACCAGTGGTTCTTAACCTTATTGGAGGTACTGAACCCTGCAAGCTTCATTAGTGCATTCACCGAACCCTTCGTAATTGGAAAAATAAAATATGATTTCTTACCTATACATAGGTATATATTTTATGACCCCTGCCAAACCCCTGAGACTGTCTCAACGAACCCCTGGGGTTCGATCAAACCCAGGTTAACAAGCACTGGTTTAAACAGACCATTAACATCCCTAGCTTTAAGGCAAAAAGTAAACACAGAACAGGCCAACCAGAAAGCTCAGGTTTCCCCCTGCTTTCAAGAGAAAAAGGTGAAACCACATCAAGTGACAGAACTGCAGGAACTATCACGAGAAGAATGGCTTTTGATGAATGGAAGATACAAACTGTCACTCGCCATGAGTCAAACCACCGGATGGGCTCACAATCACCTCAGTAACCTCAATAACGCCACAGAGACTGAGAGACGCACAAGGAATCTCCCCAAATCAGCCTGCAGTACATTTTAAACACAGTTTTTCACAAGAAAGGAAAAAGTACAAGCAGAAACGGCAGTTGAAAATATCCCCTCTCGCTTTGCTTTCTGCGAGTGCTTAACAAAACATGTCTTTCATCAAATTTGCACCAGAAGCGTGCTTTCGCTCAAGTCTCACACTTCCTCACTTGACTACCATCGAAAGTGAGTGCCCAGACAGTAACCTCAAGAAAGGTTGCAGAAAACAAAACGTATTTTGCTTAAACCGACCATTTTTAAAAACAGAAATTCCAGAATTTCTGAGAAGACTCCACATCTATCTATATATCAAACAGACAAAAACATTTATGGTTATTCACTCATGTAACCATATGAAAGACAATAAACTAATAAAACAAACTGTAATGTAGATGGCCAATATCCATGCACCCATAAACACAAGCACCTTACAGTAAGGCATCTTTGCAGAGTATTATTTACTAATCTACGCCAAGCATGACATGCATATAATATCATAATAGGTCAACTATTATACTCCAAGCATAGTGCTCATATAAAGCAATCAAATGATTCCAGGTGTTTTACAAACTCAGAGAAACTTGCAACTCAGAAGATTTTAAAGGACTATTCAGTGAATATGTGACTACGTCCTGAGCTGTAACCCTGGGAAATGACACAACTGGCCAAGATGGACACACTGTACATAATCCTGAATGCAGTCACAACCAAAAAACCCTGAATGACCCTCGAATGTCAGACAGGGAGAACGGGTTCATGAACCTTACCTCAGGAATGACCTGCTGTACAGACCCTGGAGGTACTACAAAATGGAGTCTTCACCATAACACCCCTGATTGAATCAATGGGCTCACCTCACCTTGGTGAAGGGGTGACCAAGGAACCACTTTCACATCCTAGTCCCGATAGGACCCTGGGTGTGATGGAATTACCAAGCCAGTCAGACATTAAAGATATGGCAATCAACACTCTGGAAAAGAGATTGAGTCTGACTGGCACATTGAGATAGAACCCTAGGAAGGAACTGTGTCTGAAAATATTCTGCTCCTTGGCCTTGCCGATGTTAACCTGCAGAGTAAGAGTATGAATACTGTTGTATTCTCTGTGGCAGGAATAGAGGAAAGACACCCTTGCCTGCATTCCGCACATGTACTGTACCACATTAATATTTTATGTGTACACCCCTTTTGTGTCATGTCACGGTCAGTTAAAATTAAAGCATTATAAAAATAAAATTCAGGCCATTATTCCACACAAAACAGATGTCCTGTCACTCCATTCAAAGAGCATGGCAAATTATTTAGTAATGGTTCGGGAACAGTTCAAGTGACTGTAGATCCTCATCCAATGGCTTGTTTATTGCACACGCACTTGAACAGTACACAGGGATGGTTACCACTACAATAGTGTTCCGTGCAAACTGAAATTGCAGGCTAATTGACACTACTTCAAAACAGGGCATTTGTAAGCATTACCAAACTTCATACAGACTGTACAGTCCTATATACAAAAGATAATGCCACAGAGACTATGAGATACACAGAAGGAATCTCCCAGAGTCTGCCTCAACCTCAGGCCAAATCTATAATAATCTGGGGCACATGGGGTCTATTAAAGGGTCCTCAAAATAGACTACACCCAACTGTGTAGTTTATGTAACATATTTTTCTGCCGGTACCCCCCCGACTGATGGTTTTGTGCATGTTCTTCATTTTGTTGAAACCTCTTTAAAAATTGATGCAGGCAGTCTGGCAGTCAGGGAGGTAGAGACAGGGGCGTGAGATCCATAGCCAGACTACTGGCATTATTCCAGTACAGCCTGGGCCCTGCAGTGCTGAAACAGTTAACAGGTGTCCATCCTGAAAGTCCCCTTCCAGTGCCCATCGGCTGCACGGTTCTGCCCTCCTCATCCTCCCCCCTCCCCGTCTCCACCCGCCTGCAACGCTGCCAGCGTCTCACAGCAAACAGTCCCAGCTCACTTTTATTGGCAATTACCGCTGAAGGTCACACATCAGTGGAGAGTCTGAATTCCAGGAAAAAAAGAAAAAGAAAAAACGTCAGTTCTTATGTAACCGCCGCCTGAGAGCTGGCGCGGGCCCAGGAATCGTGCAGCTCCCAGGCAAGGGAAACTGGGACATGGAGACGCTGCCGTCAGACACATTTACACTGCCCCCTGCTGGATTGCGCAGGCAGTGCAGGGGCAGGACACCCTTCTCTCAGGTAGCCAAGCTCCGAGGGTGGTGTGGGAGTGAGTGAGTGAGCGAGGGAGGGAGAATCTCATCCAAATGCACAGGAGGGTGAGATAGTAGCAGTGAATGAGTGTCAGAGCGAGCGGGAATGTTCTAGACACGCCCTTTCACGAGGCACCGCTGCCAAAAAATACGGAGCGTGTTCCGCACAGCAGGCTCCGACGCGGTGAAGGAGAAAAACACATGGAGCCGACACAGCCTGCCTCTTCCCCGCATTCAAATCGCTGCCATTATGTAACACAAGGAGGGTGGGTGCAGCATTGAGAAAGCACTCCACCATCACAGAGCCAGTCCCAGAGTGCTCCACACTTCAGCCTCTCCATGCCCGTCTTAAAGGGGGAATTAGACTGACGCATGTACACTAGCACCCGTACCAGGCTGCGCTGTGGGTGGTCGAAGACAACACCACGGTTATGTAAGAGAGTTACACTGAAGGAGAGATTCGAGAACATCCAAGGATGTCACCAGACGCAGTAGGAGAACTTTCTCCTAATTTGCAAACAGGAATTTGTGCTCAATTGGCTAGTGGACTAATGACCAAGTTCCTCCTTTAGGATGCTGACACAGAAGGTGGAATTTAGCGCGGGGCGGTGGAGACGCCACTGAGGCATCGAGAGCTCGCTCTTGGAATGCAAAGTAGCCAACTTGTTGGCACAAGCTCAGAGGAAATCACTCTACCCCAATGTTCCTTCTGGAGGGACAGGGAATCCTGTAATGACCCCATACCCTTCTCACTCTGAAACACACACATACACATATGCGCACACATACGAATGTACGAACACACACACACACACACACACACCTGTTGGTGCCCATTGAGAGGGTGCTAATACACCCAGCTCTAATACCCCGATCATCTTTACTCTAGGGTGTCTGTTTGTTATGCCACTTGTCCAGTTACTCAAACGGCCTGTCGTGTCTGTGGCACTGCCAAACACCCGACCACGGTGTACCATCACAAGGACAGAGGATATCCAAGTGCAACCACCATTGGCCTCCCAACTCATGAATATAAGGACTGGACATTTAGAATCCCTGGAACTACATCAAAGAAATCGGACATGGATACTGAAATCAACAGACTTATATAACGAGATACCAGAAAGTGATGATGGGTAGTTGCCCTGGCACGTCGGACCACCCCCCACCCTGACGGAGCGACACCATATCCAGCAAGCCAACAATAACACCAAAAGGGTCACATGGTTTTACTTCCAAGAACCCCATCCCTCCCGCCCCCTTCGGTGGCTCCACCCCGCAGGACCAGCACAGATAGGGTTTCATCCAGGGCTTACCCCCCGTGGCTCCTGCTAACTATAGACGCACCTGCTCCCAGGGTGGGGTGCAGAGCTGGCAGGCCTCCAGCAGTACCCAGGCTCCCAGTCATCACCCGACTGTGCCCATTACCGCAATGCTTTACCCGCATGTGTACTGCGACAGCAGTGAGTTTCTAAGGGCTGCTACTGGCAATCACAGTGCGCCAGCATCGAGCGGGCCGAGGGCTCAAATGTTAGTTCACATGAGGTGAACCTGGTTCTCGACAACAGAACATATACACTCAGTGACCAATTTATTAGGTAGGTACACCAGGTACACCAGCTTGTTAATGCAAAAATTTAATCAGCCAATCATGGTCAAGAGATTTAGCAGTTTTTCAGACCAAATGTCAGAATGGGGAAGAAATGTGATCTAAGTGACTTTGCCAGAGAGGGAGGTTTGAATATCTCTCCTGGGATTTTCACGCATAATAGTCTCTCCAGTTTGCAGAGAATGGTGGAAAAAACGAGAATGGTGCAAAAACAAATTGTCAATGAGAGAGATCAGAGGAGAAGAGCCAGACTGGTCAAAGGTGACAGTAAGGAAATAACCACACATTACAACAGTGGTATGCAGAAGAGAGTCTCTGAAAACACGAGTTAAACCTCTAAGTGGATAGGCTACAGCAGCAGAAGTATAATAAATACTTAATGAAGTGCTCACAGAATGTATTAATTTTTTACATACAGACTTTAAAAAGATGTTCAATCTGGACCCATAGTAGAGAGCAGTGAATTTTATGAAATTACATGCAGAAGAAAAAAAAACTGCAGTTTTCTTACTGCCGAATATACTCGGGCCCGGTATACATAGTTAAATTAAAATGAATGTTAAACTTTTTAAATGGAGTAGTTTTGGCAAAAGTAACTATTACAATTCACAATTTAGGCATCGGGCAAACACTTGCCAATGTCCAAAGTGGCTTAGGAAAGGTGCACTTAAAGTAAATAAAGGCCACTACAGCTAGAGATCGCCATATATTGAAGTCAACACTCAAATATTCAAATAGGAGAGCAGAGTAATACTGTTTGCTGACACAGATGCATGCACAATGTTTTTGTCAACAAACTAATTAAATTAAATTGCTCCCTGAGAATAAATGGCTGTTAGTGCTTTTTCAATTCAGGGCAACAAGTGACTGTGTAGTTCCACAGTACAGAACAGAGGGAGTGCACTGGCATGTGCATAAAAGTTGGCTGTGTTTCCACGGGCAGGTGACTGCGAGCATTCCGGAACATGACAATACCCGGTGTCACCATGGAAACCCAGTGACCTGACAGGAACTAGCAGGCCTACTTACTGACCTCGGTGAGAACTGGGAAGGTGTGGGGCAGGCAAGTCAGCACAAGAACACAGGGAAACAAAAAGGAAAACTACATCACAGCACTACGAAAAACACCAAAAAAATAAAATGAACAAGAAAAAACATCAACCTCAGGCACATCCATTTCATCATCAAAGGCAAACAGCTGGAAGAGAAGAGCGTGAGAAAGGCAGTTAGTGAAGCAGGAGTGTAACTGTTTAAAGGAATTACCAGAAACAAAGCACATTCCATGCTACGTTAAATTAGTACATTTTAAGATTTTAAAAGATCATTCACTGCATAGTCTGTAAGAAGCAATGTACAAGAAAGCTGACAGATTAGTAGAGAAAAAAATCAGAGCCTATTATACCAATCTTCAGATAATAATAATAATTGTTAATAAATATAAATATAATTGTTAATATGAAGAATTTCAGTCAGGACCTCAGTGCTTCTGGAGCAAAAGCCACCTGTGCTATCTTTGAATATGAATTTGTAATCTGAGAAACAGATTGCAGTATTTACTGTATGTACAGTACAATGTACCCTGTTACAAACCTGCTTCAATAGAATCGTGTACAGCGATTGGTGACAATTGAGTGATTATTATTTTTTTTTTAGATTTACACTAGTCATCAGGCACCAAAAGCCAACCAGTTTTTGTGACATTGAAATAAGAATGACTGCTTTGCACAAGGCACATGAAAGTAATGCGCTTCTCCAACCAGTTGGGAGATTAACTGAACAATTAGTAAGTAGTTCGATTGAACAAGTAGGTGCATCTCGTCAACTCCAAGGCCATGAACTGACGGCTCTGGCGTGTGCTGTACTTTCAGGATAAAAACTCGAGCAACCACTAAATGGTACTGCGGCACATCTGGTTATAGTCCCTAAAAACATAACCTTGTGTACAAAGTGTGCTTATTGAGTTTTCTGAAGCAGATTTTCCATTTTGTCATGCAGACAAAGGTATGATGAGACTAGCCTGTGGCTAAATGTTTCAGGATGTGAAGCGGCAAACCTCCCGTTAGCTAACAGTGGGTGCGGGGTTAATGGTTTAATTGACGGCACTTGAGTAATGCAGGACTGGTAAGCTGCTGCAAAGCTCAGGGTGTGGGACTGGGACTGGGGAAACCCAACCTCCGGGGACCACCGGAGCCCCCCCGACCGGGACTAGGCCGGCCTGTGAGCCCAGGACAGTACCTTCTCCCCATAGCCGCGGTCTTTGGTCATCATCTCGCGCAGCGTCTGCAGCACCTTGATGCATAGCCGCTCCTCGTTCTCCTCCAGGAGCTGCTTGGTGTGTTTGATGAGCCTGGGCACAGGGGAGGGAAGGGGGGGACGGGGTCAGACACGGACGGGACACACCCAGAGGCATTTTCTGGAGGGGTTGTTGGAGGGAAGGGGGATGGGTGGTGGCAGAGATAAAAGGTCAGCATGAACAGCCGAACAATTAACGGGAACCGATTCACCACTGGATACAGGCAAATTTTCTCCAACATTGCTAAAGAACAATGGTTTAATTTAAACTCCAATGTACGCTATTTGACAAAATGCTTTTATTAATAACGACCCTGAGATTGTAACTAGCACCTCTGGGAGCTTGTTTACTCGTTAGTATTTTTGTTTTGTGGATATGCCGAGCTGGTCCCAAATGACTCAATTCTCTTTTACACAACTAGTTAATCCCATCCCCATTAATAGAGAAACAGCGGAGATCAGCACAACATGGAAACAATGAGCTTCGGTCAATGACCTCCCGGATTGCTTTGAAAGGGCACCAAAAGGAAAGCTCTGATGTATCAAATCAGGAAAACATCGCTATGATATAAAAAAAAAAAAAGAGAATTCTTCCCCCCCAAAGAAAGCTCCTGATCAATCCTGCATTCACATGATCCTCTACGCCGCAACCCGCGGAGCACTTGAAACAAGCTAATCTCTTTCTAAAGCCGCCGTCTATTCAGAGGCAGTTTCAGACTTGGAATAATCCCCGGCAACAAAGGCGCTGAGGTGTGCCTAAGTAGAGAACATGGTGTAATGAGTGCCATGGAGCATGCTCGGGTCACGAGGAGGCACAGGGAATTATGGGGCCTGGAGAGAACCATGCACACTGCACAAGCAGGTGCCGCCGCTGACGCTGCCATTGGTTAGAATCCAGAGTCCGTCAGAATTGTACACTTAATTCCTTCAGGTTTGTCATTTTCCCCTTGCTTTACCTCAGCTTTCTTTAGCACCATCACAACCGACTGATGCACGTTTAAAACAGTTTCCTTTTGCTGGCTATCTTGTAGGCAGTAGACCAGTAGACAATACCTAGACTAAAATAATGCACGTTTGCTTCGATTATATTTCTGATTCATTCTGCCATCTCTTGCTAATCAAATCTAAAAACAGGGGAACATAAAGAGAAAAATATGAACACAAGCCACGATTGGCAGTGTGTTACAAGATGCGAGTACACATTGGCTCTCTTTTTTGCCAGTGCCTGGCTTTCATCAAGACATCTATTGTGCAGTCTAAGCCAGGATGAGAGCAGGAGTAATCTTTGATCCTTTAATTCCCACACACTCGTGCTTCCCATATTAACGATCCTGCTAAAACAAAGCATTCCAGGCACTGTTCCTAAATGAACTCTGAGAATGACAGGGAAGACTTTGCCCCTAAATGAACTCTGGGAATTAGGAGGACTGCAGGAGCCAGTTAACTACCCCTGGGTACTGGGGATAAGAGGAAAGCAAAAACATGAGTCTGTAAGAGGTGCAATACGGCAAAGACAGCCGGATTCCACTGCTTGTGTCTACTGTGCTCCCCTTCTCAACAGAAAACAAGGGTCTTTTTGTGTTCCTTTTCTTGTTCCAGTCAACATATTTACAGCAAAAAAAAACTATTGTCCTTTCAAAGCCTTTAAGCATGAGTCACATTAAAATGAAAGCGTAATGAGTAGCGTCTGTAAGAGCCTGGACGAAGACAGGATTTCACAAGGCCCTGTGGGACGCTGGAGGAAGTGAGCGCGGGTTTCTTACTTGCAGATGAAGCCGCCGCTCTCACACTTCCTGCGGGAATCGGTGTTCTCTGGGAAGAGGAGCTCCGGACGGTGCAGCACGTCCACCAGGACCGAGAGCTCAGCTTGGACCAGGGGCCGGAGCCGCTCTTCCAGAGAGGACACTATGTCCTGCAGGGGAGGAGACGGTCAGTCACACATGCTTTCCCAAACTTCCCAAGCCTACCGCCCACGAGGAACAAACACATGTTCCTGAAATGCTACCTGACAAGATGTTCAAATATAAAATGCTCAAATATTTAATGTTATGTCAACAACTCTCACATAACTGCACTGTAACTAAGGGTATGCGTGTAACTAGGGCAGTGTGTTGACTGACATGAATGTTAGTATACAATATACATTAGTGTACACATATTTTTCATGTTGTTACCTCAAGTGCTCATAAATCAGTCACAACACAAAAGGACACATACCATCAGAGAGGTGGTTACACACTGAACTGCCATGAGCTTATAGTCTGACTTTTTTTTTTTTTTTTTTGGAGAGAAAAAGAAAGGTAATTCCCACCCCTTTCTCTAATCCACTCCTAGGGTGATGACACCAATTTTACAGGAATACAGAAGGTGAAGGGAGTGCACACCTTTCATTCATAGCTCTCTGCACCTGCACCTCTCTTCCCTCTCCCTCTCCCCTTCCTCCTCCTCTCTACCCCCCTCTTTCTCTTTCTCTTCCTTACTTTCTATCTGCTGCCAAGTCCCCATCCAAGGGTGTGTCTTTTCTCAGGGCTTTCCCCAGGCCCATTGTACTGTTTTTAAGTGTCCTGGGCCCTAGTCTTCCATCTGAAGGCCCCGCACTCACCTGCAGCCTCTCGATGATGTTCCTGTAGTCTCGTGAGGCGGTCAGCACAGAGTCTCTCCTCGCTGCATTACGAGCAGACAGCCGCCAGCTCATGGCAGTCTTCTGCACAATGTTGTTGGACTTGACAAAGAGGCTGTTCACCTGGCTGTCCAGGTCCACAGGTATTGCTATGGCTCGGCTTTTAGCTGCGAGAAAGATATAAACCAGGGTAAATACCAGCTGACAAATTCTCAGCCAATATTCAAGCTATTGACATATAACAGCCCAAGGAAACGACATCTGCTAAGAAAATAAAATGACTATACCTTAGACATAATGAATGTGTAAGTCATAATGACTATAAATTATGTTTTACCAAATCAATATGAAAAGTGGGTGCTAATGCTGGAAGTTCCTTGACTGGGAAAGGGCCAGTGGGAGATCTTACCCACGTCAGACAGAACCTTTATGCAGCTCTCAACATGACCCTTCTGCACAGGAACCAGCCAAGTACAGTGATACACCCTGAACACGCCCTGCAGGAGCTGAACGAACACTGGCTGCCGAGTCTGTGGGAGATGAGGAACAGTGGAGAGCAGAGAGGGGGAGCAGGAAGATAGAGGATGGAAGAGGTAGAAAGATGAAAGGAAGAGAAGGGAATCAGAGACCACAGTGCACACTTCAGTTTGACCCCAACACCCAACACCTTCAAAAGAGGTGGGGCTGCACACAGAATGAGTGCAAGTACACTAGACCAGGTACAAGCACACGTACCTACACACAGAAACCTTATGGGGTTGCTTGGCATATGTTGTTTGATATCACTTGCGTGCCAAAAAAAACATAAATGTTTTCATAAATGAAATGTACATAATCCACTAACTTCCTCTAAAATCTCCCACAAATTATTAGTGTGGATTATATTTATCAGCTCCCTCGGTATCTCCATGTAATTTAACACTACCACCCATCACAACTCCAAATGGAACCACAGTGTGAAAATTATCAGTCGTAATCTGCGTAAGACCATGAAATACCCATTGCAACATCCTGCCATGACGCCCACTATTAAACATGAACACACATTTTTTCTGTCAGACAGGAAGTGCGAGTGTGCCTAGACCCACTGCAGAAGAGTGGAGGTTGTGAAGATAAGCAACTTTCCCATGTGAACCTCTCACCACAGACAACACCAAGCGTGTGGGCAACCAGAGGGGACTGATGAAGAAAGAAGAAAAAAAATTATATATAATAAACCCAAAGCAAACAGAAACATCCTGTGCCACACTACCAGGGAAAGCCCCATTACTAAATTTGAAGAAATTCTTAAAGCAGGTTTGTATACCTCTATAATACTGCCCAAAATGGATGCCTGTCATGAGAGAAATTGGTGTTTATCAATGGGAATGTTGCCTACAGGTCCCAAAAGACTGACCATTACAAGAAAACCAGGAGCACTGCTTCTCCCTTACTCTGACAACATATTGCCTATTGCTCACATTGTCTCTTGCATTGTTTCCACTGTACATGAACAGTGCCATCATCTTGAATCTATGGCACCCAAAACTTACTCATGATTTTACATCATCCTTTATCTTGAAATGAAGCTGAACAAAAACCAAGATGTAAGGAAAATTATTCATATTTATATTTTATAAACTGATACATCAGGACATGTGAGTCATGTTCTTATCTGCCTGTTGTGTAGACTTCTCCCCAATTTCAAGCGATCATTTAGCCTATATCACATCAATAAAGCGAAAACAAAAATTTTGAGCTTTGCTTAGTCGTTCAGGGCTCTTAGAGGGACATGAGATCCTATGGCAGGCAGAGGTGGATGGGAACGTGAAGTGAGAGGGTGATTAAACCAAAAGGAAAACACATTCCACAGTCCAGGTGCCCTGGGACAGGGTAATAAATGACAGGCTCAGACTGGTCTTCACTGCTCAGTCTCTGGAGAAATATGACTCACTCTTCCTGGACACGGGTCTTGAGAAACGGCTCTTCCCATCAGGAAGGTGACGAGGTGAAGACCCCCGTCTAACATTTGCAGTGCAACATTTGAAACTTATTTAACCGCTGAATTTCTTCAGTCAGTCACTCAATCTCAGGGACATCCAAAGGGACATAAAGGCCTCTGCAATACTACAGTACAGTATGATCACTCAGAGTAACATCACTCACAACATAACTGCATATGGGCAATGGCCCAAGTCTACTGATCTCTACATTAAGTAAACCTTACTGAAAAGGTTTACTTAAGTATACTGATCTCTACATTAAGTAAACCTTATTGAAAATGGTATGAGGTTCACAGAAGCCTTCTATTAGACAGACTTACTCTAGCTTGCAGCCCACTAGTCAATACTGATGAATAAACAATGAACAGTAGGTGCCTACTCTTCCCAGCTAAGTAACTAAGACACCACAAAATTACATTCCCAACAACTTCAGGTACTTAAGACATGGGTTTATGTACTTGTCATTATACATTATACATGTGTCACAGACATACAGTACATAAATACATATACACCATGTGTTAACAACCTGATGTAGGCCTGAGATATGTAGCTACCATTACGGAAAAGCCAATAAATTTGAACTCTTCTATAAAGTAGCCCGCGAGTAAGTCTGCTGTGCCCATCATTTATTGACTGACTAATAAAAGGTAACTACGTACATTTTATCAGTGAGTGTAAAAATGAAATGCATTGAACAAGAGGTCCAAAGGCAGAGCTCCAGAACTCTTAGAGAGCACTTTGGTTTATAGGATCCTTATTATTTCATGGATGATCCATGGATTAGGCGACATACTCTATGCTGAGACTGCTCATCACAAGTGTTTGTTTTTACGCACCAAATACCAGTTTCGTTTGAAATGAAGCTACTTACTAGGAGCACATCAAGTGCTTATTTTTCCAAGATAATCCTGCCAAGAAGACAGCCAACAATGCAGTCTGACATGGTAATATTGAGCATGTCATAACATTTATTCATTCATTATCCTAACCCGTTTATCCTGAACAGGGTCGCAGTGGGGCAGGAGCCTATCCCAGCATACATTGGGCGAAAGGCAGGAACACACCGTGGAAAGGTCGCCAGTCCATCGCAGGGCACACACACCATTCACTCACACACTCATACATATGGGCAATTTAGACTCTCCAATCAGCCTAACCTGCATGTCTTTGGACTGTGGGAGGAAACCGGGGTACCCGGAGGAAACCCACGCAAACACGGGGAGAACATGCAAACTCCGCACAGAGAGGCCCCGATGGGGATTCAAACCCAGGACCTCCTTGCTGTGAGGCGGCAGTGCTACCCACTGCACCATCCGTGCCGCCCATGTCATAACATATCAAACCTAATTTAATAGATATTCCAATGGCTAATGCTGCATAAATGCCATTGTGAAAAGATATAACATATGCCATTTTGTTATACAAAAAAATGAGGCATTGCCACATTAATGTCATTTCTCTGCATAGGTAAGGTCAGTACAAGAGGGAAGGTGACACCACAGCATCGCCAGGGCTACCTGCAGGCTGGTGCTCTGGTCAGAGAAAGGAGAGCTGAAGAAGGTGGTGACAATGCTCATGATCGTCTCCGTCACGTAGCGCTCCAGGACGGTGTCTGCATGCTTCCTGTCACTGGTGTTGTTGCACACCTGTAGAGGTCAAAGGTCAGTGGATGAATATAAAGTCTTGGGTTATCACCCATACCGAGAGGGACTAATACTCTTTAAATCTCAGACTGTATCAATGTGAGGTTTTCTTCAAAGCATGTATAAGCTATACCATTTGGATACATATTGCATGTTCAGAAACCTGTGAGTAGCCTGTGAGTATATGGGTCTATTCAAAAGACTATTGTATTATTTGTGACATACTGGATAATACAATGCTCACTTTACTGTCGATTCTTATGCGAGTACAATCTCCCTCCAGTGCTCAACTTACCCTGCAGATATCAACCAGGAAGTTCTCAAAGAGCTTCCACATGTGGTTACTAGTATAGATCTCCTTCATCTCCACCTCTGTGTCCACATAACAGTGATTCAGGAAGTTTATATACGAGATCTTCACCTGTTGGAGCACAGAACCTCTGATTACATTTCACATGAGCGCAGCATTCCACATGGAATCACAAAGTAAAAATATCTAAATATAACGCTGGACACTAAAACCTTGATTCCATTAGGAAACCTTCAGTGAGCCTCTTCATTTATTGGCTTATGGATTCAAAACAAAAGCATTCCAAAGAACCGAATGTAAGAAATGTATTGGCTTGAATTTGGGGAACACCTTTGCGCTGAAAAAAAAAAAAAAAAAAATACAAATGCAAAAACAGTTTCCGGTCCTCATGTCATCATGGCTACCGTAGAATTGAGTTACTGGCCGACACCGCTCACCTCGGGAATGCAGTCCTCGTGAGTCACCACCCGCACGATGTCATCCAGCGGCAGCAGGGAGTTGCACTTGATCTCGGTGTAGACGTTCTTGCCCTCGGTGCAGACGGCCAGCAGCTCCACCAGGTGGATGTGGTACATGAGAGGGCTGTTCTCGTCCATGCGGTCACGCTCCGACCGCATCATCTGCACCAGCGTCTGGAAGGAGGCGCGGTCGTTGTAGAAGACCAGCACATCCTCGCCTGCGTTTACCAGCTGCAAGGGGGGGATTTAAAAAAAGTAATTGGTAAACATGGTCAGCTGGGGGATGAAGGAATGATTAGTTAATTGGTGAAAGGGGGGAAGGATAAAAGACCAGTTAAACAACAAGTTAAACAGAACCTATGCACTTGTAAGTCCCTTCGGATTAAAAGCGTCTGCCAAATGACTAAAATGTAAATGTAAATGTAACATACTTTCCTCTATCCAAGGTCTTGAAAAGCACCATTTTAAAAGACTACATTTGCATTTTAGGTATTTACCATTCAGGAATTCAGGGAGTGACTTTCTTTACATGCAGTAAATTCATTCAGCTCGATTTTTACTGAATATATTCAGGTTAAGGATCTTGTTCAAGGGTACAACAGTGGCCCCACCTGGGAGACAAAGCCGCAGCTTCAGAGCAATGAGCAAGTCCAGTTCATGTTGAACAACACATAATTCACTTTATTGAAAGTGAATTATGAGAAACATAATTCATGCACTCCCACTAACACCAGCTGCTTGAATGTGAAGATGGTACTTTAGGCACTGGGTCACTACAGGGCATTGAGGATCTTTCCACAGCGACAGTGAAAGGTTCATCCAGGACGTTTGTGTGAGTTTGAAGGCACAGCTCACCTCAGCCATCACAATGTCCTGGCACTTCTTGATGAACTTGCCCTCAGCTTTGACAATGGTCTGGAGGAACTTCAGGTACTGCACATTGCGGCCGTGCGTCTCGATACAATGCACAAAGTGCTGCACCACGCGCTCGTTGATCTCACTGCAGAGCTGGAAGTTGTTCATGAAGATATGCTGCATGGTGATGGCCTCCAGAATCTGTGACAAAGGAGATGTGGGAGAGGCTTTACCATGTATAGCTTAAACAACAACAAAAAACAGCAGCAACATCCGCTTCAACACTGACCAATCTTTCCTAATCACCACTTATCTTCAGCTCCAACCTCCAGAACAGATTGGTACACAATACTGGGTATTATTTTGTTTCCCGCTTCAAGCACTGGCTGACACCCGTGTATGTCAGGCATCGAATACACAACATGACACAAGAAGGTTGATGGTTTGTAATAAGCGAAGGATACTGGGTGATGTAATGGGTTGTGGAAAGCGAGTGCGGTATGGCTCACCCCAGGGTTGAGGAAGAGGCTGACATGCTTGTGGAGCAATGCCTGGTTCTGCTGGTTTCCAGCACAGAAGTTCTGGAGGAACTGGTGGGCCAGTTTCATGATCTCCTGCATACGGACATCCTCTCCCTGAACACACACACACACACACATGCAAACAACTTATTTTCAAACCAATAACGAACAGCAGTGCTTCTGTGGTTTTTCACGTGTGGGTTGAACTCTGACCTTCTCATAGGGTATCTGCAGCAGTTCCAGCACCACGGCATGGGCCCCCATGTTCCTCAGCAGTCTCTGGTGCTGCTTCTTGCTCTTGCGGCCTGATGAGCCCTCTTGGACACACAACTTACTGAGACGTAGCAGAATCTGAGCGGGTTCAAGGAGTGAGGGACCCAATCACAAGAGCCGTGCCATATCACTTGCAAAGCCTACAATGCTACTGGAGTGCTTACTCACATCAAGCAAATCTGTGAATTGCAGAAACCTTCAACGAAATAAATCGCTGTCAGACTCAATGGTCATAGCCATTTTTGGATATCGCCATACAGAGAAAGAGAACAACAGCCATTACATGAGAGGATATCAGTGTTTTTAATATCAAACTCTACATATTCCAAAACACAATGGCCATGACTTAAGTAATTACTGTATATAGCAGACATAAGAAAAGCAGTGTACCTCCTTCAATGCTCTGTAATTGGAGCTGCTGGTGCTTTCTGGCTTTTTCTGCTTGTCTGAACCCCTCGAGTTTGAATCTCCCTATAAAAAGGTGACAAATATCAGTATATTGAAATCTGAGGGCACGCAGGAATGGTGTAATTCACATGTTACCCACCTTCTTTGTGTGTTCCGACTCTGCTGCTGGACCATCTCCGGTGTCCATCCCCTCGTCCGGACCCTGCCGTTTGTACACCCACAGCTCTGACTTCTCCACAATGGAGCGCAGCCATTCCAGGTCATCCTTGATCTGATTGTAGTTTTCCACATCCTGGCTCGTCACCAAGAGTTGGACCTTGGGCAGGAAGACAAGTCATTTTTAAGAGGGACAATTATTGAGGAGCCAAATCATAAGTCTTTCTGCGTTTCGATAGCAGTCAACAGAAACACCACAAGGTTTTGTGTGACAGTGCAAACTGAGGTCTAGAATTGATAGCTGGGCACATACCTGCTTGAAGGCCTGCAGCACCTCCTGTCTCTGGCTGAAGTGCCTGAAGAGTAAGTGGAGAGCGCCTGACACCAGGGGAGGGTAGTCGTGCATCGTCAGGTGGAGCAGGACCCTCAAGAATGTTCTCCCGCCCTGGTCATCCAAATCCAGCGGTGTGTTTTCCTCACTGTGTTTAATGGAAATTGAGCCGCTGTTGAAATTGAATGGTCTCAGCAGAGTAGTTAACTTGATCAACCTCATGCAAACTGAGCCGAAGTGAAAGAGCAATGGCCAAACTGTCACATGTTCATAAGTTAACTGGTTTTCACACAGCATTTATTCAAATGTAAATATACATTCACCATAAATCACTAGAAACCTTCCTTTAACTTAAACTGTGCACAGAGCAAGTTGGAAAGTGCCAGTGGAAAAGGCATGGAGTCGTGCTTGCAGGACTGCACTGTCCACATCTAAAACTCCCTCACACGAGAAGCCTTTACCTTCCACCGAAAATCCCCTCTGCCTGCTCCTCTATGTGTTCAAAATCCAGCGCTCCTGAGGACACAAGAGCACAACACCCTTCAAAATAATGCACAATGGTCATCATGGCCTGTGTACATCACCGGTGGTACTGTGAGGGTGGCGCAAACCATGAGCTCCCAGACTCTTAACTTTTATCCAATCAAAAGCTCTCTTCAGTATAAATGCATCACAGCACCACCCCTTTTAGGGGATCAAGCTTAAAACTTAAGTTCAAGTCTGTTGCCAAAATCTCAAAAATACAGTATGTCATATAATTAGATTTACTTTACACTATCACTTCAGAAGGGAGATACAGATAGTGGGCTCACAGTTGACCCACACTTGACCACAGCTAATCACTGAGTGGGGAATAAATTACACACCATTGAAAAGACAAATGTGTTACCATGTATCGAAATTTCACCCATCTTTTGGATCACACACTAGTATTAGATATTCTCCACACAATGAAATGGAGGTCCTGCTGGGGTCCTTCACTCACCAGGCATGTTGTTGGGTCCTTCCTGGCTGCCCCCTGCCGACAGGTCAGACTGGGAGTTACTCTCGTCAAACTCACGCTTGAAGATGCAGAGCAGGCAGGAGATCCTGTAGTCCAACCGCACGTTCAGGATGAACTGGAGAGGCGGAGAAAAGTCAGCTGGTACACAAATAACTGGTACAGTGGAATTATGGGTACATTGCCAGGCTAAAATCCACAGCTAGGACTAATAAATCAGAGACGGCTACATTAGAGGCCAGAGCTGGGATGACAGACTCGTCTGCAAACAGACAGGT
This sequence comes from Conger conger, assembly GCF_963514075.1. NCBI lineage: Eukaryota > Metazoa > Chordata > Actinopteri > Anguilliformes > Congridae > Conger > Conger conger. Next base: position 27,596,037 of record NC_083769.1, read on the forward strand.
TTACAGACATATGGCCATTGCTTCATTTTACGTCGGATCCGGTCTGAACAGGACGTGGGACCACACACTTTTAGGCACCGTGCATTCCAGGACCCAGCTACGTGGATCCGGCTCTTGAAGGGGAAGGGAAAATCTATAATCCAGGTGTTGTGTCCAGGACAGTTGGCAGCACCCCCTCACCGTCTGTGATCACTGAATCACTTTAGTTCCGGCACCTGGCTCATTTACAAATAGCACTTCAGTCAGTATTGCTTTATATAGAGATGCAAATATGTCTCGTCAAAAACATGGGATGTTTGAGACTAACTGGGGCCAAGCGTTATAAATGTGGTTCATCATGTGCATGTTTTGAAAGTTTATTAAAATGACTTGAAAAAGGGGATAAGTCAGCCTGTATAAGGGTGTGGATGAGTAGATTAGCTGGGCCTTTTTACCTGCAGGATCTCGATGATCTTCAGCTTTGTGTCCATCACCAGGATGTCCTCTTTCTCTGGCTCGGTCTGAGTCTTTGCAACATCCCCATCAGGGGGGTTCACAGGAGTCGTGGGGAGGAAACCCCCGCCTCTAAGGACCACCTGAGTCATCAGCTCACCCACCCCATGGATAGACCTCATGACATTACTACCTGTGAACACCAAAAGACCAGGAAATGAATAAAAATGCATGACTGAAAAATATATTTTTACATTTACATTACAATTACAATAAATTTAAACTGAAAAATACTCAACAGACATTCTGGGCATTTCATTAATTGACTTAATTTCCTGTATTAACTGAATTGATGTGGAATTGACTCCAACCCTGAAGTCAGACATCGAATGAGACGAGACAAGTTTACACTGTCCAAGGCCTGTGCCAGAGCGATGTCACTGTGGGATAAACTTGCACAGGTATCTTCAAGGATAAGTATGAATTTCCACACAAATCACTGTTGAAGGACAAATGCGGTTACCTTTGGTCTCATCTCCCTTTGCCATCTTGTTAATGGGAAAGATGGTGTTGACATGCACACAGTCCAAAATGGCCAATAGGACCTTGGTCAGCCTTAACAGATCGCTGAAGTTATAGAAGCCAAAATATATGAGATTCCGGGCCAAATTCACAACCTTAAAAAGGACAGAGGGAAAATCAAGTTGAACCATTTTCTGCAATGTGGGCTGCTCATTCATTGTTAAGGCTTGTCTATAAAGAATGAGCTAAAGCAGCTTTCAGACAACCCTACCTCAAAGGTGAGCTTGTTTTTCTCCTTATCAGAGAAAGGGAAGTTCTGACAGACCACATCGCTCAGGTAATTTTCCACAAACTCCATGGTCAGCGCAAACCGCTCTTTGATTTCATCTTTAGTAGTTCCATCATTGTCATAACTGAAGAAAATAACAGAATTATTATTATTCTTTTATTTCTTTTAAACATTTTCACAATTTCATTTTTAATATTCCCCTAGTCGAGAGGTCTTCAAACCGGTGTTTGTTTTTGTTTTCACTTCAAAATCAAGAAAGGAAATTGCACCAAAACCTCTGAGATAAATTCAACTGAGTAATAATAAAAATCAACTAACACAGTGACTCTTCAGGACCAGGTTCTGGGATCTTCATCCTACTGAAGGTCAGCACAGAGCCCTGACAGAAGATGTTCTGTAAGCTTTTCAGTGGGACTTGCAAGCTAGATGGAGACGGGAGACTCACTCGTCGATGGCGATCTGCGACGGGATCATGGACCACAGCCGGGCGTACTTGACGGGCGTGACCTGTTCCTGCGGGTCTCGGTCCACGTGCATGTGCAGCATCATGCGGCAGAAGGACGCCCGCAAGTCGTAAGGCAGGTCCTCGTCTGACATGCAGCGCAGGATGAGGTCCACGTCCAGCTGGCCTGAGATCTTGTTGATGGCCAGGTACTGTCGGTCCAGGCACATGCGGGCGAACAGGTTCAGCTGGTACCTGCAGAGGGCGGAAAGGAGTATGAGTCAGCACAAGACCTGACTGCGGAGTCAAACTACAGCAGATTAACTTCCCACTCGGCTCCACGGCCAGTTCTCACCTGTAGTAGCTGATCACCTCCTGGTCCTCCTTCTGCCCCTCTTTGGCATCCTGGGCCAGCTCCCGGATGCTCTTGCTACGGATTTCTTTGCTGCTGTCCTTCCAGAAGAGCCAAACCTCCTCCTCGTCCTCCTCAGACTCCACCGGACTCTCACCGATGGAAACGCCCTCGATCTCGAACCGGGACAGTACCAACCTGACGGATACACAAGTGAGCGGAGACTCGTCATAGGGGAGATCTCATACGATCGACAAGGGGCACACATAATTCTGAAGCACCTAAAAGAATGTCATATGCCCCAGACAATGTACATATTTTTACCACCATACAATAAATTCCAGGCATATATGAATCCAAAAATTAAACATAGGTCACATGACATCTTTAGCTAATGACAAATAAGTAAAAAACCAATCTGGGGGGGGGAATTCCAGGCGAGTTCTCAAAGCGATTCACAATTCTTATACAAGTGCAAGCATGCGCTCTCTGCCAAAAATCCAGCCTGCAGAAGAAAACTATCCCTCTATTGTTGTGTACTTTCGAACAGCCACAGTTAAGAAACTCAATTACATTGTGACCTCATTTGTTTACTTGCCTTCTGAAGTACATGTTTATCACTCACCCATGACCATCAGCTGAGCCACTACCAAGCAAGAGAATAACAACTCAACAGCACACTGCATCGTCACCTTGACAAAGGGTCTAACTCGTGATTTGAATTGTGTGATCTCTCTCACCGACTGTTCATCTGGAAATTATCGAGGCAGAGGAATTCAACATGCCACAGTGGATAGAGGCCATAGATTTGCTCTTAGATGTGATCTCTAACTGTGCTTTGCGCTTGTCCTCTCTACAAAGTCAGGGAGATTTCCCAGGCTTCCTTGTGTTTACTACATCCCTTGCGACTCTCACTTTGTCTCGATGAGGATGTCACCATTGGCTGGGTCCAGCACTGCATTGCAGATGAGCTCCTGGGTGACAGGGATGGACTTGTTCATGGACACGCACAGATCAGAGAGATAGTCCAGAAACCTGGGAACGCATAGCAACATAGTCTGAGCAGGGTCACGTGACTGAGAAACACTTGACAAAATACTCTGGGGAGTCTTTCAATGAATACATAAACAGGGAAGAATGTTAAATGTAGCTGGTCTTCCAGGTCTCCCTCTGGGATATGAAGTGAATGGTCTCATCATCTCAGCCTGTAACCTGGCTGAGTTCCTACACAAGCAGCCATGCCAGGCCTGAATTAAACATAGTATATTGAAGTTCATTCCTCCAACCTGCCTGTCCATTCAAACATAGGGTCAAGTATGTATTCATAGTATTCACTCACACACTAAAAAATAGTATGTACAGTACATCAACTGAACTTCATTACCATAAGTAACCCCCCTCCCCAACCCCAACTAAAGGTGCAGAAGTTCGTGCCTCACCTGGGCTCACGGTTCTTCCTCACAAGGCTGACGAAGGTGTCTATCTCGGCGGCAGTGATGTGCTTCTCCAGGAGCTTGCGGTTGTTGTGCAGGAGGGCAGTGATGGTGTCCTCAGCCAGCACGTCATAGCCGATCTGCTTCTGCATGAAGCGGAACTGCTTGGCGATGTACTCCTGCAAAAAACACAAGGCAAGGGTGAAAAGCCAGCTAACCGCACAGTCACACCATGTTGCCGCAATGTAATGTTCCCAAACCATTAAATCAATAGCAGGACACACATTACACCATTTTAGCCTACGCATGGTTTTTTACTGGAGCTCTCAATTGATAGCGTGCAATGCTGAGCACTTCTTTACATTTTCAAATTCAAGCTTTCGAATGTGAATCCAATCTTATGTTCAAGCATGACAGCACATTATTAATGACCTTTGTGCATTCTGAATAAATAGGTATTCCGAGGTAAACACTATTCGGATTCTTGTTATAATGAATGTTTTACCTCGTTTATACTTTAAGGAATAATAATAACTCAAATATAATCACTGTTTAACGCTAAGATATTAAGTTACTTCATTAAGTTAAGGGTTATCACCAATCAAAATACCATCCGGGTTGCATCGGCAGCTAGCTAACAATGACACCTACCTAACAAGCAAGCTAATATTAGCAAGCTAACTTGTTGTTATTGGATTTGATATTGGTCAAATTAGTTAGCACTGAATAATGGTTATCCGTAGATCAGAGCTAGATCAATGTAAAGTTAAGTCCGCTGGACACCGATACCATCATTTTTTGTGTCGCTTTGGTTTTTTCCTTCACGCCTTCTAAATAAACCTAGGGGAATGTGACAGAGACATTGCCTTAACCCACACCTCCTCAGAAAAATCTTTTAAAATGTGCTAAGACTAAAGGACAACAGGAAACTATATCAATGCTTACTGTATAAGGAGAGAGCATGATCATGAGGAGCTGTTGCATTCCTCCTTTCTTACATAACAAACCATAGGAACTTGTGTATTCACAGCCGTTCTTGGTGGAGTGTAGTTCTCCGCTGAACAGGCTGCGATGGCACTCAGAACAGTGAGAAAGGTATTTTCAGCGTCTGCACATGTATTGAAGATTGTACTGGCACACAGTTTTCTCCCACTCAGAGAGCTCTTTCAGGCAGTCACATAACAGACAGTCACAGCAAAGCCACACAACAGATTAGCTCTACCTGCACTAGGGAATTTGGCCATTTGGGTGAAATTAGCTCTATCCTTTCAGATGGCAGGAATGAGAGTTTCTTTCCTCATCATCACTGGCATAAGTGGCGTGGGTGAGGTTTTTATATGTCTGGATTAACATTAGGATAACTGGAAGGAAGTGCTTTACTTGCATCAATATTTCAATATTTTAGGCTGACCCAGTGCCAATAAATCAGGGAGGGGTAACCCTTGTTGTGGAGTGCCAGAGATGTTTCAGATTTTTTCTCCTCTTTCAGACCAATTAACTCCTGTACATACTGTAACGGAGCAAACTAGGCATCACTGTTCAAAATACTTTGGTGCACACAGTCTCAAATTAATTCTCAAATTGGTAGCTGGGATGGAACAAAAACTGCATCATCTCCAAAATCAGGATTGCCTCCCTCTGCCCTATGTAAAAGGCACCCCCTAGCCAGTGAACTCAAAGCATCCACATTCTATGCAATAAGTGAACAAAACTGGAGGTGAACCTTGCCTTTCACAGATTTGCCAGACAACCGAACAGAATGTGAATACAGTGTTCCCTGCACATCTCTTCCCAGACCCGCCTTCCCGAAACACACTTCATTAGCAGAATATTTGACCCGTATAATACCATGGAAAGATGGACTACTGAATTTGAATTTGTTTTTCTGAGCCTTGCTCGTTGGTTTCGGCAGACACACCTGGTTCTTCCTGTAGTCCTGCTGCGAGTGGCGCAGGACCCGATAGCACAGGCGGCAGATGTGCCTGAAGGGGGCGTGCCGCTGGTCAGCCAGCTCCTCCAATTGCAGCATGGGGCCGTCACCACCGTCTGTGAATGGAGCCTGCAGCAGCTTGAAGATCTGGGGGTAGAAGGGAGGGGAGGGGGGGTGAGGGCAGTGGTGGGCCTTGTTAGAGGGAGAAATGACCTGTGTTCAAAGGATTTTTCTAACCTAATGAACACTATGCTGATGATATCACCTTTTGCAACTTGAAAGAAGATGAAGAGGGACCTGCAGTATCATGTGAAAAATACTGCACTTTATCATGTTGAGCACAATCTCCTCCAATAAGAACAGACTGCACTTAGGGAAGCACAGCCCTTTCAAAATGGCATTTTCAATTGGTGGAAATGCCTGCTTGACTGCTCAGCCCCACCCCCTGGTATGACATCAGCAGCTGCAGGGCGTGCTGGGCCTCTACCTGCTTGAGGATGTTCTGCTCCCTCATCAGCTTCTGCCTCTCCCGGTTGGGCTTGTTGACCATGATCTCCAGCACATCCTGCCCGTTGTTGGGGATGTCCACCACAAAGAAGACCAGGTCCTCCAGCAGTTTGGTGACAAACCTGGGGCACGGAATGGAGGTGGATATGGGGTTAACACAGGCACGAGAGTGAACTGCAACACACTGATATTGGACAGCTCATCAGTACAATCCAGAAAAAAATTCTATACAAATCTGATGGTGGCACCAGCCATTTCATTGGAAGATGGTAATGGGAAAGAGAAAAGAATGCCGACTCTAAAGACCGTTAAAAACAAATGGAGATGGGGAATCATCTACTGCAGGTGTGCCCACACCTTTCTGGCTTTCAGGTCAGTCAAGTGTCCATAGGGAAGTGGTATGAAAATGGGAAGAATTTGAATTTTAACAAATTCGTAAAAAAACAAAAAACAAAAAAGATGTGAATCTACCAGCGCGACCTCTGCTTTCATCTGGTTGATGTGCGATGACATACTGGGCACCCTTAATATACTAGTTCAGCCTGTGGCACAGACTGCCATGGGCGGCGGTGGTTTACCCATGCCGGCATCCTCACCTCCTCTCGTTCTGTGTGATGGTGCCCTTCTCCAGCTTGCCTGCTATGGATGCAAGAACTTTGCTGGCGTCGTTGGCGAAGTCCAAGTCCCTCACCTCAGCAGGGGATACAGGCACGATGGCAAAGGCCTCTTTGTCTTCTTTAAGAGCAGATGTTCCAATCTTTGAGACCGAAAAGACAAAGAGGACTTGACACAGTGCAGACTGCTTGGGTGGGGTGAGGGGTGGGGCGAGGGGCAAGCGGAGGGGGGCTGTGACCACTGCCTAGGCCTCACTCACCCTCAGCATCACAGGCTTCTCCTCCTCCTTGTCGATGGGGTTGTTGGTGCTGTGGACCCAGGTGTTGGTGCACAGGTGCCTTAGCCTCACATAAGAGTTCCTGGGAAAGCCCAAAACACAGCAACTCCATTGTGAAATGTGAAAATCTTCCGACTCATTTATAGAGATTAGACAACTTTCTCTTCTGGCTTTTGGTCATGCAGGAAAGCTGAACTTGTTAAAGATCCTTTGGGGGGGGCAAGATCTGTAAAATGCACTGGAGACAGGCTGCATGGTGCTCCTCAATGGCACAAGTTCAGTGCCGGTGAGAGAATGAAGGAGGCACAGAAAGAACAGAAACAGCCGCTGACTCCAGGGAACTGACAATTACAGTTTAATGAAAAACAGAGGAGCAAAGGAAAGAGCCAATGTACCACCGGCCCACTAATGCACAGCAAAGAAATGTAATACACTGGCAAGTCATGTAGCATTAGCACAAACATAACGCGGGGCTCAAAGCAGAGCGAGTCTAGGCAAACTGAGGTCACAGAGAAGAATCCTGGACACAGTGCCAGTAGTGTTGTGAAAGACTTTCAGACTTTTTTTTAGAGGAAAGCCTGAAAGAATAGTCAGTCTGGTAACACGCCGTAGACAGACATGGCCTTGGGGCACAGTCATGTGACGCACAGACGAGCCACAGGGCAAACGCATGACTGTCAGGCTTCAGCTTAAATGCTGGGGCAAAAACAGAGACCCTCAGTGCTGCTGACATAGGCCTTTGTCTTCATCACGAAAAAGCCTCCGCAGAAGGAAATACATGTTGACCCCTGGAAAGCTCAGGAAAAGGCTTTTGGAAACACCACCTCCCAGTGGGATCTGTCTGCCAAAAGCAATCAGAGATGTGCTGTGTCATGTTCGGCAGCCATAAGCATTTCGGAAGTTCTGCTTCAGGAATCTAGAGAATCGATGGAAGGCTTCTTAACCAACTATTCGCATGTGTAATGGTAGGCCCCTCCGTAGTAGCACACTTATAGAGACAGATTACTTTGGTTCATTCTGCAGCCCTCCAGCCAGGCTGAACAGTAGCACTGAAGGTGATCGAGTCATTATTATGCAACCCATGGCAACATTGAAATGTTCAAAAGTTGACCCTGACCATTGAACACACCACAGTAAGCACCATCACCACAGTAACAAACCCTACCGCTGGACACACACTTACGGACCCAGCAAAACTTTAATTTGTTCTCAAGTGGACAGTCAACCAGTAAGTTATAACTAGTGCCCACTCTTGTAAATTCATTCATTATCCTAACCCGCTTATCCAGAACAGGGTCGCAGGGGGCTGGAGCCTATCCCAGCATATATTGGGCGAAAGGTAGGAATACACCCTGGACAAATCGGCAGTCCATCGCAGGGCACACACACCATTCACTCACACACTCATACCCACAGGCAATTTAGACTCTCCAATCAGCCTAACCTGCATGTCTTTGGACTGTGGGAGGAAACTGGAGTACCCGGAGGAAACCCACGCAAACACGGGGAGAACATGCAAACTCCACACAGAGAGGCCCCGGCCAACAGGGATTCGAACCCAGGACCTCCTTGCTGTGAGGCGGCAGTGCTACCCACTGCACCATCCGTACCGCTCTCTTGTAAATTCATATCCAAAATTAGTTGCAAAGACATGTACACACCATTAAAGCTTATTTTGCTTAATGCTCAGTTAAATCAGATTTATGGCCAGGAAAAGCAAAAAACAAAAACCTGTTCCCTGCACACAAGCTCCGCCTACACTACCTGCGCTAAGGGTGCAGTGGTGGTGCCCCGACATGTTTCAGGCATGAACGGGACCAACCTCCGTTTGCCACACGCAGCCCCACTCCCAAAAACCCTTTCCCTGGAATAACCTTTCAGTGTCACATTGGCAAGCTGCCAAACCTTTTGTTTTTAAGCACACTGCAGCATCTTTAAGGGTAAGGTTATTTTATATAATATGAGGGGCAATGCTTTATCAGAGCAGAGATACATGTGCTGGCAACTCACAGTTACTTCAGAAACACAGCTTACCTCCCAAGGTGTCAAACAAATAGAAATCAAACCTGCTCAGTAATTTATGATTTCAAAGTGAGAGACTCTCACAGGGATTTAATGGTAGATTACATAACCACCTTTGAAAAGAATCAAACAGCTTTTTGAAAATCAAACAAGCACATTACAAAGTAATTAAGGAAAAATAAATATGACCATAAATGACAGCAAAAAAGCAGATTGAACTTGTTTCCATACGTGTACTTTCAAAATGCAACCATTCTAAGTCAGTAGACCCTACACATTCTCAAGAATGTGCACAGGCACAGGTATGCATGCCTAAGTACACATAGAGAGACATGCACAAGCACACACTCACACCAACAATAGTAAGCAAGATCCAATTCAATTCGATCCAATTCATCATTCACGTTTATGAGAGCATATTGCTACACCTGATCTGACCACATTCATAATCCAAGCATCGACTGTAGTACGACGTAGTGCAGGTTCACGACGGCAGACAGGATTAAAATAAGAAACACTATGTGAAATACATTTTCTACATTATACCAACAAAATAAAATATACGAAAATGCATCAACATCTTTGCAGATGACTCTGCGTAAGCTTTGTGTGGGCAGTAAACCAAAAATAAAAAAACTCCCTTCAAATGGGGTGCATTGTAGGCTTTCCTTATGCACCGCCATGCAACATAATCTATAGATCTTTTGTGCGTCAGCTCCTGATCGCCTGGGCACCATGGTTACCAGGTTGTTTTCCCCCAATCAGGGACTTTTCTGACACACATTGAGCCGTCAGTGTGGTTTGTTGAAATGTCCCTCCACCTCCAATCAACGAGAGTGTGTGCAACACAAACTCCTTTTCCAATTCTTCAGAATACACAAGACTGTACCAATACAGGATGGAGGTGACCAATGATGGCGAGATTTGATATAGGAAGCTTAATTTTGGATTCTGGTCATCCAAATAAAACAGAGGGAGTGAATCACTCAAGGTTTCTTCTATAAGCTACAGTATGTTAGTACATGCATTGTAAAGACAGGCTTTGCAAATGCAGTAACAGAATGAGCTATACCCTGCTATGCAACTAACGGTAATGGCAAATAAATGATAAAGCAAAGAATGAGTGTGACCTTTGATGGTTACTCATTCATTCGCAGGAAAAGCAAAACCGCCATACGTAGGAAGCCAAGCACCTGCATCACCAGACCAGCAGTTCTGATGAACAACCAGCAAAAACCTCAAACCAGAATGTTTCCAAGATCAAAGATGATGATGTCACCTCAGTCTTCAGTTCTGGGAGTAGCACGTCTGGTGGCAGCTGTACTCAAGCCTACGCCTGAATAAAGGCCAAGCACCCCAACAGTGAATGAGTAAACACAGTGAACAGTAAACACACCCAAACAAAAGCATGGTACACTAGGTAATACCGACTCCCACAAGAATAAGAAAAAGTAATTCTCCAATGAAACTGGGCTTGTATTGCTAAGTGACATTGATATTTTCCATTGCATTTTATTTGATGACAACGTTCTGTTCGGTTGGTGTTCCTCATCACATAAGATGGGAGGGGGGGCGGGACATCCTACTCTGGGGTGGCATGTGCATGCCTTACTTCATTATGCTCATAGTTGTCACAAGATGTGTGATGCCGTATTGCTGGCTGTCACAGCGTACGACAGATCTGATTGGTTGCCAGGATTACATCAGCTGTGATTTGGATGGCTAAACAGTGACTCATTTGTTTTATGAGAGCAGAAGTTCTGGAATCACTGCTTCGCATTACCCTTGCCTTGTCTCCTATAGCACAGGATATCGTCCATCTTTTTGACTGAAATGAGTATGGTGTTGCAGACGATGGAACTACATTTTTACACACAGCAGAAGTGCAAAATGAAATGAATAGCATTAGACTAGGTTCAACTTTAAATGGAAGCTGGACAACAAAAACACTATTTGCAGAATTACATCAAAGGTGACATGACATACTATAATGCAGTTGATGCAGCAATTGATCTCCCAAAATTTTTAAATACATTGCTGCGAAATATATTCATGATTATATTAAAAGATTAAGATAAAGATTAACATTATATTGCAATATGTAACATCCACATAACATGTAAGCCACTCGGTAATGGTAAAGTCCTACCTGGGGACGAGTGAATCACCCCCTCTCAGAGTGGTAGGGTCCAGCTCGAAGATGGAGGAGATGTCGTTGCCATCAGGAACAGAGACCAGGGTGTACATGACTTTCTCCTGGGTGGTGCGGAGACGGGCTCGAAGGGCCTCCTGGTCAGAGTCCAGCTGGAGGGGGGGGGGGTCACAGACAGAGGATTAGGGTCTCACAACAAAATTCACCAATTAAGAACAAACTGCACAGCCCAATAGTAGCCTGATAACAGGCTGTACAATAACCATACAGTACATGCCACAATGGCCACTGCAGAAGAGAAAGCTGGCATGAATTCAGACTGATCTGCTCTCATTGCGCTTGATCCGGTCATACTTGGTATAGTATTAACTAGTCTAAACGGACTAGGGCCTTGGGGGATAGGGAGGATACAATCATCAATATTGTGAGCAATGTTCTTTCGTCGGTCTAATTTCTTAGTAATGCATTAATCTTTAGGCCATAAAATCAGATGTGTGCTTAATTGGTAGATGATAGCACAGATTTCATAGATGGTAACAAAGAGGAGTCTCTGCAGTCGAAGAGCGCTAGTAAGAGACCCTTATTTCACAACAACATACAAGTTGTTCCTCAACATCTATCCCAAACAGATCCACTTCCCTTCTGAATTTGATAGACCGTGACCTTCATGGGAATAGGGCCCACGGCTTTATTGAATTTTACGGACCCTGGAACCTCAAAGAGGACTATTGTACTGACAGAGGGGAATTTTGAAGTTGCAAAGTTGAGCCATAATTGGATTAGATTTTTTTTTCCCCCCTTCATATAATTCAATTTATAATAATATAATATACTGTAACAATATAAACATAATTTAATCTATTCCTGAAATCAGCATGCCTCCCGACCCCTGAAGTGTGACAAATTGAACCTTCATTTTGTAGAGCGGCACAACATTGTCATTTGGTTTTCAACAAACAATGAAATATGCGGTCACAATTTCCTGGGAAATAACTGAAAAAAATAAATATTCAAATTGAACATGCAGTCCAATAACTCCCACATGAACTTCTACTGTTTCTGTGATGTTGGATTGCTTGAGATGATTTTTTCCCCCCTAAAATTCTATCCTTTATGTGCATAGTAGATGACATTTGCTACACCTGTAAGTGGGGATAATTCATGATTAAATAATATTTAAAATATTCAAGAAGTGACCATTTTAAGCTAATTTGGAAAGTGATTACATATGGATTCATTTTTAACAGAAGGCTACCCAAAATGTGTTCCTCAACCATCTGAAATAAATATTTTAAGCATTTCCTGATTGCTAATTGAAAGATTTAAGAGACATTTAACTAAAGGCATTCTATTTCCTATTTGATCAAAATCCATTGTCAACCATAGGAGCAGGAAGGAATCCAATAAAATAAAACATTTTTGGTCATACACTGACATCTGTGGTTGAAGTCCTGTAATGCAGCCTCTGCCAACACTTTGAATATCCCACCATTTCAAAATTTACAGTGACACCTAGTGGTGGCAGAAACAATCCATCTAATCAATTGTCACATTGGAAGCCCTTTCTAATTTTAACGGTAATTGTAAAGGTTTTACCTTACATTTTTCAGAACAATGCTTCAAACTTAAAACAAAATGTATTTTGTATGTCATAATTATAAGAGAATTCAAATGTAATTTAAACTGAAATCTTTTTTCATACTTGGGAAAAAATTGGAATCCACTAAAATTATTTCTCACCAGGTTTTTAGTCTTTCAGGGTGTGATACAAAAGCTTGATATGAAACCAGGTGGCCAGGCTTTGAAATGGGAGTTGTAAGTATGTGAGGCCAGAACAAAGTTAACAGGAGTACTGCAAGAGGAAGAGACCAGCGTTCATATCTGATAATCTAACTATGCTGCATATGCATGCACGCACACATGGACAAACACTCAGGCATAAATGCACGTACGCATGCACACACTTACAGAGGAGCGGGATTCAAGGCACTCTTCCTCATAATCTGGGTTCACCTGAAAGAAGCAAATATTTGTGCGGTGTACTTTTTCAGAAACACACACATAGCCAATGGTAAAATAAATACGAAGTAAAACAGGGCTTTTTATGAGGTTCATGAATGCTAACAGAAAATGCTAATAATCAGTATGGATAGGCCCTGAAGCCCGGACTCACCTCGGCAGCTAGGTAGTGTCCCGTGGCCAGGTGTTTGAAACGAAACAGGCTGTTCCAGTACCCGGCTCCACCCCGGCATGGGTCATGCTGGACCACCTGATACCAATGAAATGGGTAAGACTGATGACCACAAGAAAGCCGAAATGCAACGGGGCGATAGGCACCCATTCACTGCTACGCACACCGTTAAACGAAATGACATGAATGATGTTCCTGATGTCATGTCTGAGCTTTGTTCACCTCCACCGCTTCCTGCTCACCTCCACCTCCCACAATGCCTTGCTGCTGGTTGCCGACGTGGCAGACTGGCGCCCGGTCGTCCGGAGGAAGACGTACTGCTTCTTACGGTGGTCATCACAAGTCAGGAACTTCTCCTGCTCAGCATGGAACAGCCTCACCACGTCACCCTGACAACAGGCAGGAAATGCATTAAGGAGGTCAGAGCTGACCTCAGTAACATCTCTTAAAAATGACTTCTCTAAGAGGCACCACTATAGAGGCCAAGAATTAAATGTACTTCTAATATAGTAATAAACTGTACTAGATGTTTTTCCAATTAATTGGTTTCCCCTACCTAAAAAAGTTAAATAAATAAAATGTACCCCTTTCAAAATTATGTCCTGGTTGTCACTCCATTTCATGAACAGGACAATCTTCCAACTGGTGTTACAGTTCACAGAGTTCACCTGAAGCACAAACAGGGAATACAGTATTGTTCAGGATTGTAATCACATGAGGGGGATGGATGGACAATTAATCAAAACCCAGACATAACACAGTACTGTGTGTGCTGAACAAGGATATCATCTGCACTGTTATCTCACATGCGGTCTGCTAAATCCTTCAAACTTAATTTAATGAAGCATGACAGATAAGTCTAATTACGATTAAATATTTCCCCATTGTCAGTGGACTGAGCATCTGCAGATTTACAAGATATTATACACAAGGCTAAATGTAATTATAATTACAGCATGTGGGCTACATCAGCATTTCACTCTTCCTAGGCGAAAAGCCCTATTAAGACAAAAAGCATGATCTTAAAAGTTATGGAATCTGGTAAGGTTATTCCAGGAAACCTCATAGCCATTCAGGATAATTTCCACCTAGGAAGTAATTCATATTAAAAATGAAACGGGCCATTACCACATTTAAAACTTGGTATATAAACCGTGGGGTGTAGTTTATGCATGTTGCGTTTGAATATTAAATTGGTCTTTGGTTCAGCATGATGCAAGTATAACACATCACACGAGAATAGACCATGTTTAGCAGACATACCTCATTGCATCCTGGGTTGTCCACCAGCTGATGGCTGCTGGCATGTAGTGGTTGGCCAGCATTCACAGGGTTAAGGACCACTTTGTCTCCAATGACCACCTAGTAGTGGAGCAAGACACACTGCTGTCACAGGTACACACGCACAGCACTGCCTCCTGTGCCTGAATAGTGAAACCTTAGGATAGCTGAGAGAGGCTTTGAGAACTCCATGGGTGGAACATTAATGAACAAATAACAGAGAATTGGTCAACAGCATTGACCATATGATAGCTCCCCCAAATTATAATTACATATAGTCTCACTGCTGAAACCCCAGAACCAGCTTCAGATAGTCCAGCAGGTCCCGAAGTGCCCCAGAAAAAGCCAGGTGAGCTGTTCAGGGCAGCCATGCAAGACATCCTGCATTTCTATCTGGAAGTTAGAGCCAAAATCGCTGAGACATTAATTATGGGTTTGGTTTTTTTACATAGTGAACAACAAAGCCTTTTCTTTTCCTCAGAGCAATATTTTTCATTGTTTGAGAGAGAAAGACCGAGAGAGACAGTGAGAGAGAATCTCTGAATCTCTTCTCAGCATTCACACCAGAACAGATGACGCTCCCAAAATAACACTAACAAATTTTAAAAAGAAAAAGAGCCTACTCTGGTGAATTGCTATAGTGTTGGAAAGTATAGCATCTCTCTAAACATAATGTGAATATGTAAAAACAGTTGCATACTGCTGTTGTAATGAAAATACAATTTCTATGGAGGTCCTGGGTTCGAATCCCAGGGCCTCTCTGTGTGGAGTTTGCATGTTCTCCCCGTGTTCGCGTGGGTTTCCTCCGGGTCCAAAGTCCAAAGACATGCAGGTTAGGCTGATTGGAGAGTCTAAATTGCCCATGGGTATGAGTGTGTGCGTGAATGGTTTGTGTGCCCTGTGATGGACTGGCGACCTGTTCAGGGTGTATTCCTGCCTTTTGCCCAATGTATGCTGGGATAGGCTCCAGCCCCCCTGTGACCCTGTTCAGGATAAGCGGGTTAAGATAATGGATGGATGGATGTGGTATCTCTTAATATCTCAAAAAACTGTCTTATATAATCTTTAGTCACCATCAACAGAAAGAACTTAGAGTCTTTGCTAGTGATTGCAGTTCAGAACTGGCTGCAGTTTAGCACAGTTCAGCCTTTTTCCAGCACACCTGCTCATGATCTACCTGAGACAGCTTCACCAATATAGTAAGTGACTCGCCAACCTGTTCCTTGAAGCTCATACCTGCCATTTACCCAGCCATAGGTATACTGTAACAAAATATCTGCTACTAGCCCACCAGACACAACTCATTAGCAAAACACAAAACAGTGTCTTACTGCTCCACCTGCTGGTTCAACAACATACTACTACACAACAACATAATACTACCCAATTCATTGAACTTTGACCCGATGATGCTTCCATAACTAGTCATCACCAATAATAGACAATAGCTAAATAACCCACACATTTTCAAATTTCATCTCCATCTCCAGTCCAAGAAAAATTCTAAAAACAATACAGAATCTCCAACAAAGCAACAACCTAGCACCACCAACGGGGTACAAAATACAACTTGAGTCATTCTAGGGAGAAAGTTGCAAGGACTTTTGTTTAGACAGATTTACGTCTGACCAGAGCTCAGTAGCCAGAGACCGCAAAATTAAATGGGCAATGTGCCATATCAAAAGTGGAGGACTGAAACCTGTATTGGCTCAGAAAGTCTGGAAAACAACACGCAAAAGACATTGTGCAAAAGAGCAATCCTCTTCAGTACGAGCCCTCCAGCTCCAAAAGAGCAGGTGCTGACGGAAAGGATGAAGAAGTCAAGCCTTTAATCTCCACGTCCCGCTGAAATGCCATATAGGGACTATGACGGTGCACACGGAATCCTGAGAATTTCCTTGAAGATGTTTTATAGTGTTTGGGGAAAACAAACCATTTGAAGAACAAGTAACAGAAGGAGCTGCCTTATTTAAATGGGATTACAGGCCTTCTACCAGCATTAGCGCTGTCCAATCAACCCACACAACTCAGGAACCCCAACAACATAAGCAAAGGGCAATACAACCAGCGCTACTGAACTGTCAGCTGGCATTACACATTGGGTGTTTAAGGAAGGCGTCGAAGCAGGAAAATACACACAAGTTTCTGAAAAAGCAGATCCAGTCCAGCTGAGCCAGTTTATCAGTGTGTTATTCCAATATTCAAACAACACTCAAAAAACGTGACCTGTGGTTTGAATATTGAGAGTTTGACTGACAAAGCATATTTCTCTGACTTCTTTATTTTTGAATGTTTCCCCAATGAAACAGGCAATTGTCCACCTAAGAGGAAAAACCATGTTGAACTTTGAGCCTGGAGATTTAACATTAATAATTATAAAACTCAATTCAGCAACTTGTCACACAAGGAACACAGGAACATTTTCACACAGTAAATTCTTTTCAAAGCAAATGCTATGCTGCTGCAAAACTGTCACAATGTACACTGCACCCTGCATTGTGCAGAATAGCCTGCAAGTCTTATATGAAAGTGCAATATGTGGATGTAGCTTCAAAGCTTTAGGGCGGCCACTGTTCTTGAAAAACAATTCCTATCCTGCAATTTGGAGTGCCCAACCATTTTCATAGCCCCTCCCATATATATGTATTTTTGTTTTCGTTTTTTTTTGGATTCATCAACTTGGAGTTAGGCCCTTGTGTCACTGCAGTACACCTGCACTCCTAACAGGAGGTAACCCCACACAGGGCTTCTCCGTCGCCCAATAGGAACGGCACTGATGGGAGGAGAGGGGACTCTGAAATGAGCGCTGGGGTGACCTCGGCTCACGGGGGGGACTCACGCTGTCGCCGATGGAGCGGAGCTTGTAAAAGGGTTGGATGTAGAACCAGGAGCCCTCGTTACCCGCAGCGTCCAGCATCACCCGCATGGCGTTCTTCTCCAGCAGGGCGGGGAGACGCTTGTTCACCGTCAGGTACTTATTGCTCTTCAGATGCAGCATCTGCAGCAGTGAGGAGTCCAACAGACCAGAGGTAAACCAGCATGCACTGACAACAGCCAGACATGTCTAAAGGGGCTACCTCTCACTTCCAGAGCACAGCAAATGTGTATATTAAACATGATAATAATTCATAATAATGTGTTATTTAGCTGATGCTTTTACCCAAAGCGACTTACAGTTGATTAGACCAAGCAGTGGACAGTCCCCCCTGGTGCAATGTTGGGTTAAGTGCCTTATTGTGGTGACACCAGAGCTTGAACCACCAACATTCCAGGTTCCAGTCATGAACCTCAGCCACTTACGAGTATATAATTATGATATTAAAGGATACTCCAGAAAAATATGCTATCAAGAGTGGCACAAATAGCTCATTTGAATGTTCCCAAGTCAGTGTGCTATTTTTAAAATTCAAAAACCACATCAACGCATTCTTGTCGTTATCCCCCGGTTTGATATTGTCAACAATCCCAACCACAGGGAGGTGGACGGAGTAACCTCTCTCATTGCAAACCAAACTCAAGTATTCAAAGTATGCCATCATGGGCAAAGGAAGACCTTCCTGCTCCCATTCATTTCCCATGGCACAAGTGGAATTAGGCATGGACACAATTTTATGTGTCATTTCGTACCACAAATATGAATTTCCCACAGCAAACAAATGACATTGAGGAATATCGGACCGTTCGCCTTGAGACTGCAATAAACCTGCCTGACTGGAAAATATGGGCTGCACTTAACTAGGCCTACAAAAAGATTGTGGAAAAGGGCTAATGAAACAGTGTAAACAGTCTGCTGGCAGAAAGGCTCCTCTGCTCTCTGTCTGCCTGGCGAATGTGTGCTGGCAGCAGTTCAGTCCAGTGCTGGAGTGAAGGGCCAATGAGAGGAGGGCCAAATATAAACTGGGGGCCACATGGCCCCACACTGTGAGGATATGTCAGTGAGCGGTGGCATGGGATCAGTGCGGGGCCAGTCCTGATGCAGCACTAATCCTGAGGACTGCCGTTCCAAGTGCTCGGACACAGCGACCGCCACACACACAGACACACGCGCGAACGCACACAGTCTCACACACACAGGCAGGCAGGCACACAGACACGCACACACAATCGTGAACACACAAAGTCTCTCACACACACACACACACGTGCAAACACTCTCTCTCACAGACACATGCACACACACGCGTGAACGCACAAAGTGACACACAGTCTCACACACGCACAAACGCATGTGATTGCACACACAGACACACACACGCGCATGCACACACGCATGTGAATGCACACACCTGAATGACATTTCCATACTGTATAACCGTTCCCAGCAGCTTTCGGTTTTCAGATTCATTTTGCTTCTTTTCCAAATCTGCAGCATGCTGCGACAGGGGGAGAGAATGACCAGTGAGTGACAGATCTCCTGTGGTTCTGTTCCCTCAGACACACTACCATTCCAACTTATACAAATCCGCCATTTTCACATCATTCAAGGCCATGGAGTAGAAACAGTACACAGAAAGACAATTTAAAGAATTGAATTAACAGTCCAAGATTTTTAGCACACCAAATATTTTTCTTTCTTATTTCTACTGAGCAAAGAGTCAGCAAAGAATTCCTTATTTGTATTGCTCAAACATACTCTCACCAGTTGATACCAGTTCTGTTCTCACCAGTTGAAATTATTTTTATTGTAACTCATAATTATGAGGCCTGGTGCCATATTTGACTCTGGACAAACAAACACTAAGAATTCACAGAAAGGGCAGTTCTCTCAGAACCAAAGTATTTGTTAAAGTATTACAGTCTGAAATGGTTTTTGCAGTGGCTTGATTTACAGATAAAACACGGCGGTGGCTGCCCTTTGTTAGTGCAGGAGCAGAGAAACGGCCACTCACGTGCAGTTTGTTGAGGAGTACCGTGTCTGTAGTGCTGTTACCGCCCGGTTTTGCCGCCTTCCAGAACTGTTTCTGTGCAGAGTACCTGTTCATGGGGCACAGCTTGAAGAGGCAGTCTAGAGAGAACCACAACACAGCACATGTGTTTTAGAGAAAGGTAACATAGGTCAAAGGTTTAAGCTTAGGTAAATTTATACCTGATGTACGATATTGGAAAAATGCAAGCGTGGAAAAATGTGACAACAAACCAGAATATAAAATGTAAACTGGTAAAGCACAGATGCTACTGACAAAGAAGGGATCCAAATACGTGACATTACAGAGGCACAGAGCCAACAGACTCAATGATGCACAGACACAGCACATATAGTATCGCTACAACTGACATTGCGCTATGCATGAGCACCAGGGCAAACATGCCACTGGGGACTCCCACAAATATCGCGCGGTTTCCCCCACAATATGCATGGGACTTCTCTCTGGACTTTAGCTCACAATGTTACTGCAGCCCAATAATCTTTTCACCATACTTCAGGGCCTTCTGCCATTGGCTGTCCAACCGGAGTGCCTTCATAAATCAGAAACCAAACGCACGTGTGTGCACATATTTGTGTGCGTGCATAATACAATATGGTTTGCCCCTTGTTAACATGTAACCCTCTCTTGAACTTCAGGCTGTGCTGTAGTGTACTTTTGTTTTATAGTGTAGCCGTTAGGGCTAATGCACTCTACAGAGTAGTATGTCCATATACAGTATTTGTAGTGAATGAAGGAGACTGGACAAAGCATGCATATTTCACTGCCAAAATGGGAACCAACCAGAGAGTAAATGCAACATGCATGTATCGTAGCAGTAATACCATGTAGCACACAGATTATATAGGCTAGCAATAACAATGTACAAGTACAAAGGATTGAGGCAAATGCAGCATAATAATTTTTTTTGCATCACAATAGGATAGGAGTGGTTGTTGCATAATTCTTACTGGTCAATATATAACAAGAAATGAGAAGCACAGACCGAATACGTTCTTATTACTGGTTTTTCAAGAAAATAATAAAGTTTCAGCCAACTTTCCCATTCTTCTGGTATTCTCCATAATGACCTGGTACTATGCATTTGTTAATGTATTAACATATATTTTTTCCATGTAGTGATGAAGGGTGCCATTTTAACATTCATGCAGAGGACATCATTAGGAGTTATGGCTCTTGGAACAAGTACATCAGCTATTTTGGCAGGTTATTATCTTCACGGCTATGAACATTGCCAGGCTTTTCACATTACCATTGCAATGAATGTCATTTGCCAACTGCTAGGACTTCTGACACTTCTGAGTTTGACATGAAAATTACGCCCCATAATCAAGAGCCAACAACCAACGGATTTGTTTCAGCTCCTCCTCCCACCAAGGAACATGAACTGTAACTATTTAACCTAACTTTTAGCGTAGCTTGCCACTACGCTACAGTGGCTAGTATTATGACATCAAAAGCAGAACTGAAATAGCCCTGGTTTCCTCTTGTATGAAAGATCAGATGGGATTTTGTTCTCTTTCAAAGAAAAAAAAAGAAAAAGAAAAAAAGAAGAAAACAATCTGTCCATCCTCCCCCTTTCCCTTCATCTCCAGCTGCAGCAGCCTTACCAAATAAGGAGAGCGAGTGAAGCCAGCAGGGATGGACACACTCTGCAGAGTAGCCACCCTGCTCCCTGCTCCCTGCCCCTCTCCAGTCAGAGGAACTACCACAACATACATTCTACGTGGATCACCCTCAGATAAAAGTAAAAAGAAGTAGGTCTAGTGGAAAACGCATGAGAGAGAGAGAGAGAATTGGGGGGGAATGGGGCATAAGCCAAAACCCTTAATGCCTCCTTTTACTCTTTCCCCTATCCCGATGCATGAGGGAACATGAAAACAAACATGCATACAACACGCACACACCTATCCTGAGATGGTCACACACATAATGTCCTGAGATAATGCTGCAGATTCCTCCTACCTGAGCCTTGGAAAGCCTGCCAGCATTTCCATACCAAATTACCAACATTTCAGCTCCCAAGAGGAATATGCATACAATGTTTTCCGATCATACGGTCTTTAAGTGTCATTTCCCACTGAAGGCTTGAACAGTGACCTTTGAAGAGAATAGAACAGACCCCCAGTAATGCGGCACAATATATCATATATTTATCGTCTTCGAGATATGAACAGGCAAGATAAACACATCACAAAAGAATGCTTGAACTGCAATGAATAATTTACATTTGAATCGATGTTCCGTTAAATTGATTGGGTGTTCATGTGCAATTTGTTCAATAAAATTCAAAAAAATGTCTTTATTTATTATTATTTTTTAATTTCATTAATTCAGTGGGCATACTCTGGGGTCTATGTTAGCAGTGTACCTAAAGCAGAACTGTCCACATATCAATATTTATTATCATTGCCATATGTCATTACAATATATGTAAAAAAGAAATTGAATATGTCATATGTCATTACAATAATCAATGTTATCGCATCTTTTCCCCAAGTACTAGGTATTTAGCATGTAAATATGTGGTAAGAATAGCACCTAATTAAGTCATTATCACTGGTAAAAAAGAAACTAAATGAATAAAAAATGGTAAATGGTACAAAACTAACACTGAAATGCTTAGAAACAGCTCCTCTATTAGCTACCCATAGTGTGTGTAATGGTGTACTTCCTAGGAAGTCAGACGGTGCTTACTTTCTAAAAGAGATATTTTGAAGACCACATTAGTTAAATTCCTGCTAATTCCTAATGCTACAGGAGAATGTGTTATCAATTTCACCCATAGAAGGCAATACAAATATTGCCTTGTAGCTCACCCATAGAATACTCAAACTGTGACATTATTGGATACCACTGCACACTAGCACTCCACTTTCAAAGAGAACACCAGTGTGTGTGCCTAGATCAGCCATGCAATTCACTAGGCTGGCAGGAGTCTTCCTAAAACTTTAAACACAAT
The DNA here is from genome assembly GCF_963514075.1 of Conger conger. NCBI lineage: Eukaryota > Metazoa > Chordata > Actinopteri > Anguilliformes > Congridae > Conger > Conger conger. The sequence continues at coordinate 27,618,369 of NC_083769.1, forward strand.
ATGAAAAGCAATGAGAGGGGGAGAAACAAGTAAAACAGTCCGTGCTGATGAGCAAGGTGAAAAAATATTTCAAGCTTCAAGCACAGTCTTAAACACTGCTCACAAATATTTGCATGTGATTGGCACTCACATGAGGGGTGACGGTAAAACCACAGTAGGGGTGAGGACTACTCCTGGTTCTTCATGGCATGCCCAAGACCCAGTGCTAACTGTCACTCACACACAGGACCACTGCAAATCAGCAATGCGGAACCACGGCCTTACAGATCAAATGTACTGCATGACTTCAAATTTGGTATACATGAAAGGCTAGACTGTCTGCACTTTCATAAAAGAGAAAAGAATCGTTTTAGTCAGACAGTAGAGTGGATTCCTTCCCCAAAACCCAACACTGTTTATGTTCCTGTTGGCTATGATGGCATGGACTCATCCATTCAGCTGAGAGTCCACGCTTTTATGGCCAACATGGATATAAACAATGTTGGGCTTTGAGGAAGGAATCCACTTCACCATCTGGCTAAAACAAATCTATTTCTATCTTCTCCATTTCTTCTGAAACTCAGAGGTACAAAATGTGGATCCAAAAAATTACACTACACTTCACACAGGTCACAGATATATCACAGCACAGCAAATAATTCAATTTCAGCCATAACATCACTCTTATGAACTTGAGATCTTTGTAGAAATTTGAAAATATCATTTTATGGCATAGGCATCCACTACTCCAACTGCAATAAAAAAAGAAAAGAAAAAAGACTGGTGGCACAGATCCACTTGTTGGGCAGGGTCCCTGTGTAATCCCCAGTGCTTACATTAGAAGGAAATCGTACACATACTTCTCCAGAGAGGCCCTCCAAACTCAAACTGAATGCTGGAAAACGGCCAAAAGACTTTAGAATAAAAGATGATATGACATGAAATGTCTCTGGTCACAATGACTGCATCAACTGCTTCACTTACAACCCAGATTCTCCAAAATGGAGGTGGGGGAAGGGTGGGAGAGCACAGCTACCAAAACTGAAACCATCTGTCAAAAAAAAAAAAAAAAAAAAAGGCGAAGCGAAACCGTAGTAACTGTTGAACCAGAAAAATAAAGTCACAGTTTTAACAAACCCTTTTGGGAATGCCTTCCATAGCTTTAACAAAAAGGACAGAAATAGAACAACATTTCCCGATGCTTTGGTAACTCCTGACATGTTAGCATTACTCTAAAACAGCAGCTTTGTCAAGAGGGAAAATACTCACACTCACACTCAGAAACCAGCAGCCTATAGCCTTACTTGTGAGAAATAGTTTACAAAACCATATACTGTAACCATGCACATCATCTATGGTAGTGCATTTCAACCATAATGTATTTTTTCATTATTAGTGAAAGGATTCCAGAACAGACCTGTATCATTCTCTTGTCACACACTGATATTGTAGTAAGAACACCAGTGGGGACATCACTTCTATTTACATTTTCAAAATTGATGACATGTCAATGAGCAGCCCAATTATGTGGTAAAATGGTGAAAGGAGAAACAAACACCGTCCCCATGCTTCAGAACAGAATTCTGACTACGCCAGTGCTGATTGGCTGGGAGTCCCATGGGACAATCGGTGTAATTAATTAGATCAAAAAAATAATTTTTATACATAATCCGTAGGGGACCAAAAGTAAATTGGACAGTTGGCTTCTCAGCCATTTCTGATTCGTCTGGTGTATTCAGTTGCTTCCTTGGGGCAGGTATAAGAAAGCTTTCAGTATCTAGTCTTGATGCTAGGTTTTTGATTGCCTTTGCAGTCCGTTATTGAGGTTTGTCAACAGGAGTACCAGAGCTGTGTCAATGAACCACAGGGAAGCCATTATGGTTGAGGAGTAAGAAAACAAAAGATGGTCAGAGGCCATAACAATAGACTGGCTTGTGATCAATATAAGATAAGGCAATGCTACTGCTCATGTTACTGAGCCGTGCCAGTTCTGGCCTATGCCTTTCACCCTATGACTTTCATAGTGTATATATTGACCTTTTTTCTTCTTACGTTTCCACCCAATTTGCTCATAATTTCTTTGCCATTTAAAACTTCACAAAATTTACAAAACATTCACCTGATTTTGAATAGCAAAACCCCCGAATGGCCTTCCTAAATGACATTGCAATGCACTTCACTGCAAATATCCATGTAAAACAGTTCAGAAGTTATCATACAAAACATTGGGACTATTCAAACAGCTACTGGGTGAAGCCCTGTCCATTTCCGGTTTATACCATGACCCACCGCGTGCGGATGAGGATACAGATCATAGTTGGTTAAACAGATATTGATCCAGATACAGATAACCCTACACTCACCCCCTACTGCTGAGGCCTTGGCAACCACATTTGACACACTACAAGGTTGGAACCTCCCAAGAGAAAGTGCATGTAGTATTATGAGATCAGAAATATTACAAAGTCCTTGAAGGATGCCAACCTACCCCGCCTGCATTGCCACATTACCCATGAATTAAATGGTCTCACCGCAACATCCCATTTGATATAGCGTCTAAAGAAAGACACATCATAGGCAATGGTCACTTGAATGGACACCTGGTGGAAAAGGACCATGTACATATTAGAGTCTTCTGTAACATAAATGGTCGTTACTGTCGTACGAAGCAGACTATGAATTGCCTGCCACCTTCACTCACAGGATATGGTTCCCCATCCTGGCACCTTTTGAGAAGCTAACGAAAGATCAGCTGAATTACCGCTACCGCCAATGCCGTCATCCCATCCATCAGCCCACTGACACATCTCCTTGAGAGGAGAGCTGAAACAGACCACGGTGTGAAAACCTCACAGGAAATGCTCTTGGGCGCTTTCCAGAAAAGATTCTGCAACATTGAGTCAGAGCCACTGTCCGTTTTGGCCACAATTCTTGATCAAGGGTGAGAACTTCAATGTGCACACAGTGATTTATTTCTCATAAGTAGGAAGCCTGACATTAAATGACTTAAATGCTAATGAACAGATACAGTATGTTGCTGATGACTATTGTGTAAGCAATAAAACGTATTTGGTAAAATATGTATAGCCGATGGCCCCATCTCATCAATTTCATGATTCTAAACCTCACAAATACAAGTTTATAGTCATGGCATTAATCAATTTAGCTACTCAATTGCAACATTATTGTTGGGTTCAAGGACAGGTATGGGCGCCGAAGATGAGAGGGAGGGGCCCGACACAGTGACAGGCACCCAGCACCCAGAGCAAGCCCCACCAAACGGATCCTGGCAGGCCAAGCTGGACAAAATAGCTGATGAAGATGAGAAGCAATGTCAGAGTATCAATGATGCACCAGAGATACCACAAGTCAACGTATGCTTCAGTGAGCCAGCCCTACCAAGGGGTGCCCATTTTCAAATCTTCTGCTTGTATTTATATACAACAACAACAACAACAACAACAACAACTTATCTTATAAATAAAGTGCTTAGTATTGGTCCCCAAAAATCTAAAAAAGTTTGAAACTAACTGTACACGGCCTGCATACAGTCAGGGAGGGTCAGTTTACCCCCCTTTACAGAGTACAGTGGTGAGTCAAAGCCAGCAAAGATTCTCAAAATTCAATCATATTCCAATATATTCCATTATATTCCATTAAATTCCATTAAATTCCATATGTTGGACACTAAAACATGTTGGGTTCAACATATGTATTGAAGTGGCACAAGCATTTCCAGATAAAATATCACCAAAGTCTAACCCAGGTAAAAACGTGTCAGCAAGAAGTTGACAAATGAAGTACAAATTATTCCTAACAGAAACATGTTGTTTAAAAGACAACCTATATAAGTATAAAAGCCCATGCTCTTAAAGGTAGGCACAGCTTAAATTTACAGTTCTCCTATAGGTGTACTACGTTACAGACAGTTAAATCTTCCCTGTCCAGGTTGGTTAAGATTTCGTCATGCCACTTTGCGGTTTCTAAAGTACACAGCTAATGTAGAAATCTACACATGAATCAAACCACAGACCCGCTTAATTAAGTCACTTAATCAGACGTCTGCTGCCACAGAACAAGTTGTGACAGGATTTGGGATGGAAGGAATGCAATAGCCTACAGCACTTAGTTTGAATAAAAATCAACTGTAAAAACCCACATCAATAACAGCACATGTACTTACCTCTGAACTTCTTGGGAGGGTTGCTGAGGTCCCCTGTGTCAGGCTGTACCACACAGCGATCATCCACAAGTCTAAGGAGAGAGAAGCATCAGCTGACCATCAAAAGCACCTTGCACAAATTCAAATGCATTATTCAAATGTCTGAAGATATTAGACTAACATATGAAATGCATTCAGGAAAGAAAATGATAGGATATTAACTCGCTAACAATTACAATCAAGCAAACTACATTAGGACGGCCACATATACTGATGCAGGGAATTTATTGTGAATAGAATGTTAATAAACTAAAATAAAACTTTAATACATGCATAAGGTTAATGGGGCAAGAGTGGGGAAAAAAGAAACAAGAGTGCACTTAGTATTGATAAAGATTAGGCAGTTTTTTCATTATATAGAAGTAGATTAAAGGAGAAAATGTAACTGCAACTTGACATTGATTGAGGTCAACTCATTTGCATTGCTCTTGGATGTTAATTTGCATAACTTTACGTTTCAGTAACTTTGGGCATGCATTGCGGTCACAAAGATTTGCATTTCTTCATCAGTTTTGTTGGTCAAACATTTCCTGTCGCGATGAAGCCTACTGCACAGGGTGGCATAACGGACAGGGCACTTGAGTTATAAGGTATCAAAGGCACCCACCCTGAATTACTTAAATAAATATCTCAGCATACGGAGTGCAGATACAGATATTGTGCGGTACACAACCTGGGGGGGTGCAAGAGGACTTTCCGCAGCAGATCAGGCGACCTGGGGGATACCCCTGCACTTTTCGGTTACTTAATCTGCGATTGCCTCTCAATTCATGCCATGATAACGAGCATATCTAAACTTCACTTCCGCCTGTGCTCCTGATTGCTGATTTGAGGGAGACTTCTGCCCACTTGCAGGAATCAGGGAGCAGGTGACCTATTCTGGGAGACTCCCAGACCTTCCGGGAGAGCTGGGATGTCTGTTAAAGGGAGGTGTAAGCAGCTCTAGGTAATGATGACTGTGAAATACCTCAATGTAATGTAAAATAAATGTACAGACTTAACAAGACATGGGCTATTTACGCACAAATCTGCTAGGGTGACAAGATTAGGCAAGAAATCACTGTTCCGTTTAAGAAGCAGGCAGCTGATTTAGAGAGTGAATACCAAGTCAAATGGCAGTGGGGGAGGACTGGATAAATAATTACTTTTACAGAGGAGGAAATCCAGCATGATGTAAAACTGTAGGTATAATTCTAACTTTTCAAGATTGCTCAATTAGATTATATCATTGTGCAGGTGATCAAAAAAATATAGATACAGTTAAAGACGGAAGCTTAGGTTGAAGTCATTAAAACTCATTTTTTAATCACTCCACAGATTTCATGCAAGCAAACTATAGTGTTGGCAAGTCAATTAGGAGTACGCCATCCCAACCGTTAAGTATGGGTACAATATGAGACAGCAACATCATGTTGTGGGGGTGAGGGACTGCCGCACTTCATAAAACAAATGACATTTCACATTCTTAAAATAAAGTTGTGATCCGAACTGACCTAAGACTAGGATTTGACTAGGTGAATGTAAACTTCTGACTTTAATACATTTGGAAAGTGTGCTGTCACAATAGAGGTTCATTGGCTGAGGACATTATGCTTGGTTTCAGTTTACTATATATTAGATTGAAATAAGGGACAACTTTCTAAATTATTTTATACTCCAAAGTATGAAATTAATTCTTATTATAAACATTGAACAATTTAAGCCTTGACTAATGAGCTACTTGGCATTCAGAAATGCACTTGTTTTAATAAGAAATCATGCAAATTCATCTGTTAAGCTAGAAAACAGAAGGCTTAAAGAGGTCAGAGAAACTTTAAATGCCTAAGTCTGCTGTTGGCTAAACAAAAATTGAACAAGAATAAATAATTTGATGTTTAAATGAATGTTAACGTGGGTCTGGTTGCTGTCAGGGCAAATGTGTTTGCAATAGTTAAGAGGTTTCATCACTGCGATCATCTCCTTTAATCTAGATGCTGCAAGAGATGTACTGGAGATGCTACATGCTATTCAGAGCTCTTCCCCTGCATGTAGCAACAGTGTTGGCATGTAGACTGCCTATGCACCATCCAAAGAAGCCATAGTACTTACTACTCCATAGTAGCATCATGTCTGTTCGCGTCTCACTGGTCTCCATGCATGTTCATGGCCTACCTCACTAAACTGGCCACCTGTGACTGCTCAGACAAAGTTACAAACCTCGATAATTGAAAAGCTTCACCACACTTGCAATTGACCTTTTAATCCTGCAGCTAGCTCCATCCATTGCAAAACCTCAAGGCAACCTGCTGCCACCCACTGGGACAGCAGAATCTTTAGCACAGAAAGTCTTCTGCCACAGACTGAAGACCCATATCTTACGTCCCCTTCCAACTCAGGAGCAAAGACTTAGACTAAATCCAAGAGACTAGGGCAGTCTATATTAATGACAGCATCCATAATGAACAGAATTGTGAACTATTCACCATATTTAATAAAATGCATTCTTCACCTTCCATTAATAGCTTGTGGAAATGCATGAAATTATGGTTCTTTGCTGAAACCAATTCTCTTGAAGGATAGTTGTGTTACAAAAAACTGCAAGAGGGATAACAGGAATACTTCCAGTGTCTTCTCTCAGTTCTAGTAGCTTACAATGTCCCCAGGAACAGGTGCACAACAAGTCCAAAGACATCTAAAATTCAAAACGTCCCTAGATGGGATCTCAAACGGCAAGCTTCTGATTAGAAACATAGTTTTAGTCTACCACCCTCAGTAAGCAGTTAATTCCATCCATAGCATTTCCAGTAGATAGTGTTGGTTTGAATACAAACTGAAAGCTTCAAGCTTCAAGCTCTTCAAGCTGCACCACTCCCTGTCCCTCCATACCTCCCTGTAAACCTTAGGCTAATTGTTGTCTTTCTGTGATATTTACTTGTATCAGGATGTTTAGTTTGGCTAGGTAAGCAGTGTTTGGCTAGGTAAGCGGTCAGTTCATACATTTGCGTGTTGCGGTATTACGATAAATAAAATTTATAAAATATATATATATATTTTTTAATAATAATAAATAAATAAATAAAAACAGATGATCAAATAGGCCCTGGTCCTTATCTTTGTTGTGCAGGTAGCAGTTGAAATTGTACTTCCCTCTAGGGTCTTCCCACTTATCCCTGGTTATGGGTATGCACTTTGTACTTTGTGGTACGTCGCTCTGGATAAGAGCGTCTGCCAAATGCCATTAACGTAATGTAATATAATGTAATGTAAAAATGTACAATGAATGTATAGTATATACACCTCATTCCCAAAATAACATTGCAATTGAATCATTAGAGGTTGTTAGTCACTCTGGACTAAAATAGTCTGCTAAATGACAACAACAAAAAAAAAGAAAGAAAGCAGTAAATGTATATCAAGCTGTATAAATTAACCAAAATTAAACAGCATATTAAATTACAAGCCTCACAGCAAGGAGGTCCTGGGTTCGAATCCCCGTTGGGCCGGGGCCTCTCTGTGCGGAGTTTGCATGTTCTCCCCGTGTTTGCGTGGGTTTCCTCCGGGTACTCCGGTTTCCCCCACAGTCCAAAGACATGCACGTTAGGCTGATTGGAGAGTCTAAATTGCCCATATGTATGAGTGCGTGAGTGAATGGTGTGTGTGCCCTGCGATGGACTGGCGACCTGTCCAGGGTGTATTCCTGCCTTTCGCCCAATGTATGCTGGGATAGGCTCCAGCCCCCCTGCGACCCTATTCAGGATAAGCGGGTTAAGATAATGGATGGATGGATTAAATTACAAGGCATGAGTTGTTTCATGGTGCTATCCACCTCACAATTCATGTCTCTATGTCGAAGACAAACACCTCTCAGCTTCTCACAATGCCCCACTGTACACACATAAGTGCAGTGCAGTTATAAGAGCAGCTTGAGGGCCTGCTGAAACTGTCAATCATTTGCTTGAGAGGAAGCACTGGGTCTGCTGTGAAGGACAACAGCACTCAATGCATATCACACACTCAAACCGGGCTTTTTGACTAAAGAGAGAAATCAAGGCTACCTGTACAGTACGTTTCATCCCCCCCCCCCCATCTACAAACTATTTGCAAGTCTATGAGAAAGCATGCACTCAATAAAGAAAATGAAAAAAAATGGTGTAGGAATGGAAATGAACTAACGTACATTTTAAATAAAAAGGTGCATACATTCTACAGCGGTATATTTTATTTTCAGAGAGAGCCAGTTTTAGCCAAAGACGACCACTAAAAATAGACTCCAATAAGTTCTGAATAAACAATCACATATTCTGTTGAACATTTTTCACATATCCTGACAAAATAATGAAATCACCAAGTGCTGATGGAAGAGCTGTACCACTGATGACAGGTTTAGCTTCTGCTGGCCTAAAATAATTATCTTTTGGTCGACTGCCACACAGCATATCCATCAGAATGGCCTTCCTGTCAAATTGTTATTCATAGATCTGTTGGCCCAAAATTAAGCCTATCCTCTTCCTGAACAGAAAATGGTGAATCTGATGGGTTAGCATTTCATGATCCCCAGCATAGTTAAGCCCATTTCCTCTGATTTTCCTATTATAGAGCATTTGTGAAGATTAGGCTGAATACAGTCCATGACCTACAGCAATCCTCCCACCCTGCCCAAACACTTTTATTTTTTGCTTTTTCATTTATTTGTTTATATGTTCATTTGTCCAGTTCTGTGACTTAAATGGTGTTGAATTGCCCACCAATTTCAGCCTATGCTGAAGCAAAGTGTCAGATTTCAGTCTGGGAAACACAAAAGGCCACCAGGCAATCATACTGTAAATGCTGTCACAAATTATGAATAATTATACCCCAATATCTGAAATTGTACCAACACCTGTGGTAATTTTAAGCATGCACAACAAGGTAATTACATTTCACATGTACTATTACATGCAAAGATTGCTTTATTGTTATCTGACAGTCAGCTTAAAACAACGAAAAGAAAGCATGAGGCACAATGAATCCCAGTGAAGTTGCGTATACTAGTGAGTCACTCAGCCCTGATTTCACTCTGTATCTCATAGAATGCACACGTGTGAAAAAGATGCACTTCCTCCACAGCACCAGATGTCCAACTTCAACTTTTGTTCGTGTCATGGTTATTATTTATTTTTTTCCCGCCATGTAAACATTACTACCCCAAACTCAGACATGAGGAAATGCACTGCACAATGGAAGTCAGAACATCACTGTTATAATCTATGGTGTGTGCAAAAGCTATCTGGCTGCTACAGAATTCAGGAGGCATATGTATGTGGAGAGTGAGGAGTTCTAAAGTCCACATTAACTAGCCTCCCTAAAAAGCTTCAATAATGATTACCTTGTTTAAAATCTTCACAGATCTATCCAAGGTTGACATAGGCTTAGGCCAAAATGCCAGCCTACCCAACTGAGGCACACAGTTGCATGTTAACTTGTTGATTCATGGCAAGTAGCCTGCTCCAGGGCACAACGGCACCCCACCCCCAAATCAATCCTTGGGGGACAGAGACTTCAGATTTCAAATCCAGTTCCCCAACCACTGCTTTTCCAAACAAAGAAAAGGAAACCAGCTCAACAACAGAAACTGGATCCTCCAGTGATCTTAAAAACCAGCAAAAGAGAACAGAGGAAGACCACTTTAGCCCTGGTTCTCCCTTACTCCCCCCATTCCAATATCCACATTGTTAGGCCTATATTCGGAGGGAATTTAGAAGATTGGTGCAACATTTTGGCAAGAAGCCCTTTTTCAGTTTCCTTTTTAATGACATGAGCTATTTCAAGAGTGCAAGTTGTTGGGTTTTTTGTCAAATGAAAGTGAACAGGGCACTTTCTCCTGCTGAACTGGATGTGTGGGCAACTCTTAAGCGGTGAAGTTTAAAACGTGACTCAGTTTAAGCTGCAAAAATCCATCCATTCTTTGTGAAAATGAGGAGCTTAGAGAAAGCAGAGGTCTGTTGCCAGCACATTATGTAACATTCTTTAAGCACATGACATATGCTTGCACACCAAATCTGTGCAATACATTTCCTAGCTTTACCACCATAACATCAGTTGCTCACATAAAATCTATTGCCCATTAACATTTCCAACATCAAACCTTTTCATACAGCTGTCATTCTTGAAATATTTAAAAAGGCAGACTGCCAGACTGTTTCATGTCTATCCCCCAATATTAAATGGATACAATGCATACGGCATGACCCAGAACACCAAAATCTAAGCCATGTGGACTGCACAAATTATTCTATAGACTGAGACACAGGGCACAATTTTATTCAGTTTATGTATCTTTAGTTTTAGAAAGCTTTTTTTTTTTTGGCTTGCAGGATGCGAGTTGTGCACAGTTTGCAGTGAAATGAGCAAACTCAAGAAGCAAAACTGACATTGTCAAGCACAAACTAGCAAACAGACCCAACAACTACATCTCTTCCGCTTGAACTCAGCTGCGCTTTTGTAATAAAAGGTTTTAAAAGACCCTTTGAACACTGTATCCACGTTGCCGCGTGTGACTATCCACACAAATACCTTGGGTAATCCCTTTGAGCCTGTCACCCCAAGGCTACTTCAGCACAGTTGTCTATGCATTAAACAGGTTGCCTATATATTTAACATTTTTACATAAATTTCTCATTTCAGACTTTTCCAGAGTCACATTTAAATAACTTGCCAACACTACTGGTGAGATTGTCCACAGGTTAGCGTGTACACAAAACTCCAACAAAACAAATGATTTCTTGCATCATCAGAATGCACTCTCATGAAGCCGTTGACAGCCGTTCTGTCATTGTTTTGGTGCCCTCTACAGATTTGCGTAGTCAAAACAGCTATAATAGCTATTTAGGCTACATAACAGAAATCATGTTTCCCAATGTGAAATAAGTTCACACAATTTATGCTTCCACGGTAAACTATTAGCTATGCCGGGCTGCTTCAGGCACATCAAAAACACACTGCTTGCATTGTCAATTCATTTTGGCAAATTCTGAATTAGGCCTATATTTTAGAAAACAGAAAAATGATCTGCCCTGGAAATGACCAAAATCAAATATCATACTTTTCCATGCCATGTAGGAAAGCTGCTAAAAACAAATAATTCATCATAATATAAACCTGTACATGAGCCATACAGTAGGTCCACAGTACATCACCAATACAGGCCAATGGTGGCCATCAGAGTGGCAGTGTTCAGAGAACCAGGGATTACAGCACAGCTGCAATGGCAAGCTGCCCCCTGCCAAGCCAAATCACAGGAGTAGAAAGGGTAGTATACAGGCTTATGGATATTAACTGAAATATCTTAACTTGTAGCCTCATAAATAAAGTAGTCTGAACTAAACTAATCTAATCTATGGCAGTCCTGAAGCAAAAAAAAAAAAACAGAAAAAGGTTTTTGACTGATATCTGGAATCTGACTGAGGCAGGAGGAGATCAATAGGAACTCCTACTGATTAGAAGATATGGATGTTTTTCCATTCCCAATGGGAGATCATTCACAGGTTCCTCCTAAGCTCTTAATAGGACAGTATTCAGCAGAACATGTCCAGCTACAAGACATACCCATAATTCATATATAAAAACTAAAAGCAACACCGCACACTCTGCATTTTGCAATACAACTTGAATCAGGAATAAATAGAGATAAACCAAGCTTACCCTAAAGTGCTGATAAACCCATTTGTTGATCCTTCAGCATACAGGGAACAAATGTCCCCAATGTGCAGAAAACTGGACATCTTGTCTGACATTTCTCTCCAATCGGTCAGTACCTGTGAAATAAAAAAATATAGAAATTTTTAATTCCAGACGAGTTCATGAAGTACGTGAATGCATCAAGTACATACATGCACTCAAGTAGCTGTTCACTGGCACATTACCTCTGATCTTCAAAAAAAATGAGAGAGTCGAGCAACTGCGTATGAGCTGTCAGGCACCTGAAATGCATTTCCCTACAGTCACAGCAGGCAGAGGTGTATGAAGTCAAAATACACTTTGCATGGCAAATGAAGTGCATTCAGTGCGTTTGCTACATTGAAAGAATTGCACTCAAAAAGCATACACAGACATCACTGCAGGAGGGAGGAGCTGCACATGGGGAAGAACTGCAGTTCCAATACGTTTGGCTTTCCCACTTATCAGCCCGCAAAACGAAAGACTGAATTCCCAGCTGCAGTCACTGGAACAGTGGACAGTCCCAAAAGCCAGGGGAATTTGCATAAGCTACTGTGGCCTTCTGTAGCAATGAGATGTGACAGTTACCCGGACATCACCGCTTGAAGAGCACATTCAAGGTGATGCATTCTGAATTAGCTTCAAGTTGTGGGCACATGACTTATGCAGACAACTTTATCCATGGTTTCTGATGATACCAAGGACAGAATGAACACAATGAACAACATAAATGCATCTGCTCAGTACCCAGGACTATAAATTAAAACCCATGACCTTTTGACTCAAGCAACCACTTCAAGCTGTTGTCAATCAGCTAATGCAAGCTGGATTCTGATAAGATCAGTTGGCATGCAAACTGGTGAATCTCATCACTTTCAGGCAAAGACAGAGCAGACTGACTGAGAAATGTGTGAGGTTTGCCATGAGGGCCATGTAAGGCATTATTTGTATTGGACCTACTGCACAGTTGTGGGAAATATGGTTGGCCTCAAACCTACTTCAGAGAACACAAGTCATATGAAAAATTTTCTGAAAATGGATTCCACATGCAACAGAACTTGTCAAGCATCATACAAGAAATTAAATTGCCAGGAATTCTTAATATTATGTAGACTAAGTGTGTGCATCATAGCATACTACTTAGTTCAGTTGTAAGATTCAAGATCAAGTAGACGTGAAAAATTAATTAAATTTAAATTACACAGTAAATGTGAATAGAGAGGGCAGAAGATGTCCTGCAATGCAGCCATACTGCAATGAAATAACGTGTGCAAATACACACAAGATATGACTGGGCACAGCCAACTGCATATATTAATAAACGAGTTCCATATTTTCAGTTACATGCTGTAGGCAATGTTTCATTAACTTAAGAACAACCTAATTATGAATTTGTTATTGCGGCAGTTAACATAACATGTTGTGTCAGGGCAAATGACATTCAGAAACATATCTTTACATTCCATTGTGAAATAAAATTAGAATCGGCCAACAATTGCCAAAAAAACTGGACACGGCCTGTCACCAACATACGATCCTACTTAGCGAAAACCGACGGGAAATGACCAAATTTAGGAGTGTTTCAGCGCTCTGCATGTTTGTTATCATAACGCGATGCATGTCGAAGTCTTTAAAGTACGCGATAGGCCATTTACTCAACAATGCTTTCTGGTAAACCAATCTCAGATTTGTAAACATTAGCATAGTAAAATAACAATAGCAGATTTCACGGACCGTATGTGAGAGAGACTATTCTGATGCCACCAACTTCAGTTGCTCAGGATGCCTAGCCTACCGTGTTCTGAATCATGACAGTCACCGTCAACTATAGGTAGATACGTTCGAATGGTCATTTAATTAAAATAAAGAGTGCAGATAAAGTCATATGACGAACATCTGGACGGAGAGAGGCGCTTACATGTTAATGTAATTTAGAAAGTGAAATCAGTGAAACTTAACATACAGTGGCAAAAATCCAGGACGCAGTTTTTTAGTAGCTACACTGCTGCAGGCTACTGCTGGACACTGGTGTTAACGGACAAGTGGTTTGGTCAATTAACTACCTAACATTTAAAATCCAATCAGATATTACCCGGTGGTCAACTAGCAAAATTATATAGAGTACCGATGGCAGCCGGTCTGTATCCATCGTGACACATAGTTCCGTCACATGTACAGTAACTTGCTGGCTGCTGGAGGCTACTAGATGACAACTATCCTTGCTAGATGTGTTAGGATGCTTTCCTTTAATAGTTCAGTACAACTTTACCTTCGCAATCAGAAGAGCCTGTCTTGAAGGACGTTTGCAGCGTGATCAGTAGCGTACAATTTCCACGACCCCATCTTCTTTTATTCCATGTTGCAGAAACTCACGATAGAAATTTAGCAGAGTAATAAATAGATTTCTTCCCTTCCTACGCTACCTCCTAGCGAGCTAATCCGAGCAGCCCAGTTTTCACAGTTGGTTATATAGCAGGAGTGATTTATGGGAAATGTCGTTTCTCTGAAGAGCGCCCACGTTGAACCTAACAACTCTTAACTACAAATCCCAGAAGGTCATAGAGCTCAATTTAAAATGTACTGTTTAGTTAAAATATGAGTTTGGGGAAGAAGTTAGACGAAAATAATAATGGATAGGGACATGCCTTGATTTACTCGTTTGGCCAGGAATAACAGTACATGCTTAATATAAGTTGCTAATCTATAACTGGCCGTTTATTATAGATCGCCCACTAAAGCCTACCATTTCAAAACTTAACGTTACTTTGCAAAGCGCACACTATTTTTTTAATTCGTGAAAAGCGATGATAACATATTAAAAGGATAAATTGAATCGGAACCCTCGGTAAGCTGTTACGTGTGACAATTGTAATGTCATTTGTAATGTCAAGTTTCGTGTGATGAATGATTATCGCCAAGTTAACTGTAAAGCTAGTTTAACTGTTCATCGCCACATAATTTTAGTTGGTAGATAAATTGAATTGAAGTGGCTAGTTAGCAAAAAGCATATTTATGCTTGGTGCATTGCTCCACAGCACTTCATATAGCCCCAGATGTTCGGATCAACAACCCAATGCGCCAAACATATTCTCCCGTGTCAAAATTAAATAAGCACAAAGTTACACTAACGTTACCATCCAGAGAGTTTCTGGATCAGACGGGTAGGAAAAAAAAATGTAGCCCAGCTGATCGATCACGTGGCCTGGTTGTTCCGTAAACATGGCTGCCTGCATGTTGAGCCTATAGGACAATATTGTTGGTGTGAAATGGATACTTCAGCAATATTTCCCTGCTGGGCCTTTATAATCATGTGTCTTATTACTGTAGATTTTACGTCTTCCGAAACAATCGCGGAAGAACTAGTTACAGTGTCAGAAACCGATACGCTTGCGTCGTCTGATTCGGAGAGCTCAAGCTGTGGATGTGACTCCTTGAAAAGAGATGGGGTTGTTAGTATTGATAGAGAAACCTCTTTGTTATCTGACCAAGCGGCTGTAAAATACTCTAAAAAAGCTAACGATGGAATGGAAGTAAGCCAAGGGTACAACCAAGACCTATACATTCCCGACAAGGTATTATTTATTTTAAAATTGGCTGAATTTAGCCAGTTGGCTATAGCTAAGGTTAAGTAGGGGAGGGGGGGGGGAGAAACGAAACCTTAACTGCAAGCCTGAGTGATTTTTGGGTTTTATTTTTTATTCATTTATTTTATTTGTAGCTGGATTGATGATTCAGCGAAGTAGTGTCATTTTATGTCTGATTACGCCAAAAAAAACAAAAAAAAAAACTCTTGCATTAAAGGCGTACATAGTCTACTAAACTGGCAAACTGGAAGAGCTAGTCGAATAACTGCAGATGATCTTAGTTTTAGTCAAACTGATAATATGAATGTTATGCTGGTAGATCTTCAATCCGCAGCATCTGAATTAAAATACATTTGCTCACAATTGGCTGGTAAATGAACTGTTAAAATTGGTGATTGAAAATATAACTCATGACCCATGTAGGCCTACCCTAAATTCCACTCAGAAAAGAAACTCAATCCAAGGATTAGCCTCAAGTGACAATGATTAATAATTAACATTATTTTTGTCGGGAACATTGTCCATGAACTCTTATTCCTGGCATGATATAGGTGAGAGGACAGGTCACACCATTCTCTCACACAATCATACCTAGGGGCAATTTAGAGTCTCCAAAGAGCCTATCTTTGGAATTTGGCAGGAAACTTAAGTATCCGACAGAGGCGAGGAGAACATGCAAACTCCACACAGAAATCTAGAATCCCTCAGTCAGGATTCAAACTCTCTATCTTTGTGTTGTGGGGGTCACTGCACCCCCATGCTCCCCCTGTCTATAAGTCCGAGTGATAAATATAGTCACTTGGTTATTTATTTATTTACAAATTACCATTATTTCAGTCATGACTACAATGGTGTAGAACCAATTAAATGAACCAGTCAAAATGAAGGCAGAGCACATCATGGCTAGATTGAATATGGCCTTGGCCTTATTATTCAATTGCTGTACCTTGAGTAGTCTGGAAATATTATTTTTATTTTTCCCTAACTTGAGAATTGCACACAAATCGCATATCGTGGCACCTTTTGTGGCTGTTTGTAGATGGTGTTGATCCCAGCTGGAGAATTCTTGATGGGTACAGACAACCCTGAGATCCCACAGGATGGAGAGGGACCACAGCGCAGGGTTCACCTTGAGCAGTTCTATATGGATATTCATGAGGTCAGCAACCAGGAGTTCCAGAAGTTTGTCAACGCTACCAGCTATGTCACAGAGGTACAGGGTCCCTGGATGCAAAATGGCCTCAGGAAAGTAATGTTTTTTGTTCTCACTTGATCACAGTTTATAAGCAATTTTCTTATCCCTCAGGCAGAAAAATTTGGAGACTCCTTTGTATTTGAAGGTTTACTGAGTGAAGCTGTAAAAAAACAAATTTCGCAAGCGGTGAGTTTTTTTTTTTCCTTCTTCAATTTTCTCAAATATTACTGTAATGAACTGTGGAGGAACAGGATGGAAACTGTCTGATCAGCTTCAGTTTACTATACAGATCTACAGTGCAGTGAATAACTGCCCAGATACTGTTGCTGTTGACTGAGAGGCAAGAGCAACAGACTGTAAATTCAAATGCCACCCCTCGAATCAGCTGGCCAAGGAATGGCTGAGTAGCCAATTGTAAAAAAGTGCTGTAAAATCCTACAGATGACACCTGAAATTGATGTAAACATCCTCAAATTAAAGCTGTCAGTTTTGTGAGTTAATATGACATGACAGTATTTCTCAGCAAAACTATTCCTTCAATTTCAATGATCCATTTTGCTAAAGGATACTAATTTGATACAGAACAAGCAAGTTATTTGTTTTCCCTCAGTCCACATTTTTTGCTTATGTTCATAAATTTTGTTTATTGGGTGTCTACTCTAAACCCTCTTTCCTTTAGTACCACATTTTCAGTGAAAGTATAATAATAATACGGCCATAACTAAACATACATTTATGAGTTTCAAGACCTTTGGGTACTGGAGTCTAAAATATCAGTGATCTCATGAGATTGAAAACCACTAAAAGCCCATTGGCCATTATAATACAAACATATTAATGTTGTCTCCAGGGTACTCCGCTCATCTACACCTAAGTGGCTCATGACAAGAAACACATGGAGTGTCTATAAGTCTGGAGTCAGACTGATTAATGAGATAATCTAACTGTGCCACAGGATGTGTACCGCTTTATTGTAGTGGTTCTCATGATTATCAAATGACAAACTGCTATTTTTATCCCAATGGGGATGCAGTGTTTTGCAACATTGGCACTCAGGATTATTGGTAGATTAGTTGTACGTAATTGTTGTTGCATGGTTCTGATCACGGTTGCAATGTTCTTTCACTGATGATAGTGCTAGTATAGATGTGTTTCAGAGCTGTATAGACAATTTTATTCCAGTTCATAGAGTAGATGTTCAGCAGATGGTTTTGGTCAGGGATCATTTCACATATCTCCTATTTTTATGTCATTTAAAAATATAAATTGCTTTAGTTGTAGGCATCAGGTGCATTTTGTTTGATACATAAGAGTCTCGCAGCTCTGACAGTTCCCCAGGGATGACTGTACCTGGGAGGTGAAAAGCAAAGCTTCCATGAAAATGAAAAACGACTGCTGCAAGTAGTCATCTTCTTAGTTTCACAACCAGGGAACTTAGCCAGCTATATCCTTTCAACTTGGCAATAAACTGACTGTAAAACCAGCTTGTCCAAGTTATAGTTTATTTGTTAAGTAGGGGAATTGAAATGTCAGTGCCTCAGATTTATGCAAGTCTTGTCAGTAACAAGGGAGGAGTGATGCTACCTTTCCTAGTCATCCCTATTTTCCAGTATGCTTTATTTGTTTAGGCTGTCCATTTGACTGCTGACCTACTATTGTAGTGTATATGTATTTATATTTGATGTAGTATGAAAACCACCATTGAAAAGAGCATGTTTGTATTGATGTCATCAGTTGCCATTTATCCCACTGTTTTATAGAAACAGTTCTGACATCAACCAAAACCTGAATAATTGATGGCTTTTTTCAAAGCACTATTTTACTAAGAAGTGCCAAGATGAGCCGAGACAACAAAAATATTTTCTGATTCACAAGCAGACTGTTAATGGCCTGCCAGGTCAGTCTCTCCTTTCAGTGCAGTTCAAGTGTTCAGGGTGCTCTATTAGAGTATTCGAATTATAGTCCAATAAATATATATAGTTTCATAAACATATTGTAGTTTTGTCTTGATTTGGTGCAGTATAGAAATGTATCAGTAGTCATGTTATTATAAAGATACTCTCTCAATCGGTATTTCCAATCATACATTTTCACATTTTATAACCGCCATGCAGTAGCTGCATGTTATAAATAGCACTTACACCTCCATCACCACCAGACTGCATACTGTAGAAGGAAAGAGAAAAAGAAACTCCCTCGTATTGTAATAAATGGTTTTTATTAGCTGCATAGCAACCACGATTAAAGATAGGCTGCCCAGTATCCCCCAGTGAGTCCCATTCCTGCGGCTTTGCTGATGCTGGTTACGCAACTCTGGCTCAGGATCAACCTTCCCATCAGCCCATCTAGGCTTTTAGTGGTTCCAAGCAAATCGCAAGCTTTGTGTAAAAATGTCAATGCTTTTATCACAAATATACTCCTTAGAAACCATTTGTAAACATACTCAAACCCGGTGTGCAGTGCAGCCAGGATGATCGGTGCTGCAGGGCTTCAGAAGAATGAACAGTTTTGATTTTGAGAGTTATTTTCACTGTGCTCACCAGCTATTAATTGTCATGGAGGCCCATGTTAAATAATAGTACAAAAAAAGCCATGCAAGGTACCAACCAGCATTTGAGCATTTGAGGGTTAGGTGTCCTGCTCAGGGACACTTCGACACACCCAGGCCGGGATTGAACCGGCAACCCTCCGACTGCTCTTATCTCCTGAGCTAACCCATATTCATGTAGAGTTAATGTACGATCTAGTTTCCATGATTCTTGTGCTGAGAATGCAGCTTTAACCTGCTGCCATTTTCTTATTTCAAGCCATTACTTCTTAGTGGCAGATGTTGCTTAAATGACTCGCTATTCATTCTTGCATAATTGAGGACATCGATTTGATTTTGTCTGTGATTCAATATATTATGAATCAGTTTGTCAATGTGGAATACATAATTTTGCTCCCTTTACAGACACTAAAATAAGTGAACTAAAACTGACATGCTGTTGAGATGATTTGCTATAAGGCCTTGATTTCCTTTTCACATTCTCTGTTTCCTCATCAGTAGTTGGCTCAGGCCATTATATTTCTGACGAATCAGAAGCGAGTGTCCAAGAGAAAGTGCCCTGAGGCACTGTTACAGTTCACTCTGTTCTTGATAAAAGGCAAACAAACCTCCACTATGTGTCTTTTTCTCCACTGTCAGATCTGTCATCTCTTATTGTGTCTGTCAAATTTATGCACAATGGATTTCAGGAAAATTAAGCTGATTTGTTTTTCTCCAGTGTATATTTACACTTTGCATAAAGGGTACCTTTGCTCTGCCTGGGTCTCTTTTATGGTCCTGTTTTTCCTGAAACTGATAACCAAAGTATGTTCGCCAATATTGCTTGGTGACATGCTGAAGCATTTATAAATGCATTGACATTTCTCTCAGGAAAATGTGGAAAATCTTATGGTATGAAACAGTAAAAATTTGATAGGATTTATTTTCTGTAATATTCCGAAATGTAAAATAAGTAATAAGTACATAAAATATTCGCTGAGCATTTTATACTGTAAGAACCACCTCTGATAAGAGAAACAAAGTGGAATAAAATCTCAAAAGTCTGGGTTTTTGGCAAATTGTGCATGTCTGTGAATGGCTTCACACTTCCAATTCAGACACCACCCATGTTTTTTTATTGTTTTTTTTTTTTCAATTGGCTCTCGCTCTTGGTCACAGTTGCAGTGCTAGACACCCAGAACAGAATAGCCACGCTGCCTCTTTCCTTGCGAGCTGCACAGAAACAGTCCAGGCTGCGGAGAAGGACAGCGGGTTTAACAGCTTTCAAATGTAGACAGGACTGTGTAAACAGAGCGGGGTCAGGAATGCAAGGCTGTCCTTGTTCGGAGTGGAGACTGGGGGGGGGCGGGGGGGTGGAGGTTGGGTTTGGGTGGGGGCGGTCTCTCATGGTGCAGTGAGAAAGTTTCTGTTCCTCTGCCTGTCTCCAGGGCAGTGCTGCTAGAGCCCAAGCAAGATGGCTCCTGATGTGTATGTTCGTAAGTGTGTGCGGGAGTGTGTGTGTGTGGGTGGGTTTCTGTGTGTCTGTGTGAGTGTGCACATTGGGGTACATACTTGGGTGCTTGTGTGTTTTATGAGCCAGGCAGAAGTGAAACACCGGTGCATTTTACCGCTTCACTTAAGTGCTTAAATTTCCCTTCTCGTTCACCATGTCATTTGATCAGGAACGGTGATTTGTCAAAGCTGATGAAATAACACTGAAATTGCAGAAGAGTGTCTGGCTTGGATGTACATAGGGAGTGCCTTAATATTCTTTGTTCAGCGTTTTATTTCCTGGACTTACCATTTGCTATTGTAAAATGGATGTGGAACTGAATTTAGACTTTATTCGGTTTAAGTCTGAGGTTGTGTGGACTCAGGAGCACGTTTTCTTCAAGGACCTCTCTGTATTTGGCTGCATTCATCCTTCCATCAATTCTGACCAGTCTCCCTGTCCCTAACGCTGAGAAGAACCCACATAACATGATGCTACAACCATGCTTCACCCTATGGGATGATATGTTCCAGGTGATGAGCAGAGCAGGACCAAATTTAGGTACATGTAATTTGCAGCGCAAAATGTGGCCTGAAATTAGCATATTATTTACAAAGACTACAGCTAATTACACAATCAGCAAATGGGACTGCCTTCGAACTGCATTTTGCGAAAGAGACAGGTCTTAAACAACGCAGTTAAAACACGTGTTTATTATTTTGTGCTTTTTTTAAACTTCAATTTCTGTCACTGTGGTTGAACACATTATTTCAGTCACTTCCAATTCCTTCCATGAGATATTGGTTAATATAATTTAAAGCATTATTTCGTATATATTTTCTGTGATAAACATCCAGCCTTAATTATTGCTTGGCTGCGATCATTAATTAATATTTATTATTAATAATCTGTTTATTTCTTGCTCTGGGGTTGAAATAGTGTGATTCTTGTTGCAAAGATTATTTCAGTGCGTCTTCGAAGCCTAGATCTACGTTTCTGTCTTGCGCCTTGCTTTACGCCTGCTCTTTAGCGGCGTAGAAATTTCACACACAATTCCACCCTTGTTAATTGCGCCAACTTTAGTAAATTCAATGGAATACATAATCAGACACACTTATAATATCTTTGCCTTTTATTCTTAAATGCTTATGCATTAAGGTAATAAGTGCATCTTGTGGAGACTTACCTAGATCAGAGGCATACTGTGCTTCTAGCCCCATGTGCCAGTTTGAGACATACAACGCATGTTTCCTGAGTCATATGTGCACCTGAAAATCAGCACAAAAGGCTTAGTAAATCTTGCCCATAGTGCGCGGAATTCTGTCCAAAGAGTCCAATTTTTGTCTTATCAGACCAGAGAATCGTTTTCCTCATGCTCTCAGAGTCCAAGCGGACTGTCATATGCCTTTTACTCAAGTGGCTTCCATCTAGCCACCATGAAGGCCTGATTGCTGCTGAGATGGTTCTCCTTCTGGCAAGTTCTCCCAGCTCTGCAGAGGACTTCTGAAGCTCCTCCTTGACCTAGGCCCTTCTTGTCCAGTTACTCAGTTTGGCTGGACAGCCAGGAGTCCTGTGGTTCCATACTTCTTCCATTTCACAATTATTGAGGCCACTGTGCTCCTGGGAACACTCAAGGCTTTAGAAATGGTTTTGTACCTTTGACCTCGCCACAATTTTATTGCGTTATTGCATTTATAGAGTTTCTTGGACTTCATGGCTTTTGTCCTGATAGGCAGTGTGAATTGTAGGACCTTCCTTACTCAGGTCTGTACCTTTCAAAATCAATTCAATTTGCCACAGGTGGACTATATGGGATAATTTAAGGAAGCAGGATGCACCGCAGTTTGGAGTGCCACAGCAAAGGGTCTGAATACTTATGTAAATGAGAGATTTCTGTTTTTGAAAACATGTTTTCACTTTGTCATTATGGGTTATTGAATGTAGATTGATGGGCACGAATGGCAAATTTACAACACAAAGTTTTGCAGAAAGTGAAGGGATCTGAATACGTTTCTGTATATCATGGTGAGTGTGCAGGCGTTTCTGCTGCGTACATATTTACATCACTGCAGATGCTTACCGTTTGCCCCTCTGCTGACAGGTGGCTGCTGCCCCCTGGTGGTTGCCAGTGAAAGGGGCAGACTGGAGGCATCCGGAGGGCCCAGACTCCACCATCACAGATAGGTAGGCCTTTGTGCTATAGAACCTCAGACTACCTCATACTGACCGCAGTGTGATGAGTGGATGGGAAAGAGCCATCTCCTCTGCCCCTGTCCCTGCTCTCACACTTCCTGTATACTCTGGCTGGCTCCTTTGCTTTTTTCCCTGAGGCCTCGGCTGTTCCCAGGAAGTCACTGACAATATGAACACTGTCATATCGGCTATTTGGTTTGCACATATTTGCATGGTCTTTATTAAATACAGGCAGCAGGAGATGAATAAAGATTTCCATTTGACTAAAACATATGACACAGGTCTTCCTAGAAACAAGGACTTCCTATTCCAATATGTTATACATTAATTTATTTTGTAAGGCACATAATGTGAACATGTGAAATGCATTTCCAGTGAGGGGTGAAGGAGAGTGCATGTGTTTTACGATACTCCATATTCTATAGAGCACTAGAGATACACAGGGGAGCTCTCTTTCATTCACCTGCTGATTCTCCTCTCCTCTGCAGGCTGGACCACCCTGTGCTCCATGTCTCCTGGAGCGACGCCGATGCCTACTGCACCTGGGCTGGGAAGAGACTGCCAACCGAGGCAGAGTGGGAGTATGCATGCAGAGGAGGGCTCGACAACAGGTCTGTGTGTCTGTGTGTGTCTGTGTGTGTGTGTGTGTGTGTGTGTGTGTGTGTGTGTGTGTGTGTGTGTGTGAGAGTGTGTGAGTGTGTGAGTGTGTGAGTGAGTGAGTGTGTGAGTGAGTGTGTGAGTGAGTGAGTGAGTGAGTGAGTGAGTGAGTGAGTGAGTGTGAGTGAGAGTGGATAGAAGTCGAATGAGATCGGAGCATTGTAACTAGAGTGAGGCAGTTTGACAGGCTACTCAGTACACCAGTGTATTGCTTGTGTATGGGGGTGCTCCCTGTGCAGGTGTATTGTGTTGCCTTTGAGTTCTGCAGCACGGTATGAGTCTGTAGTGTAGGATATATCCCTAATGTTGGCCCCATCTATTCAACAGCTGCTTCAGAGTAAGCCAGGTCATTTATTACTGGTGGTTCCTTTGCCTTTGTGACATATTGAGAGAATGACTCGGCTTATCACTGGCCGCACTGCGGAGATGCTCCTGTGCCACTGAGCAGCCCTGACTGGAGAGATAAGCAGCTGCACTGAGCTTCACTTGGGCCTGCGCCACAGATAAGCCACAGATCCGCTTCCTGGTGCAGCTGCCTGCCCTGTCTCTCCCAGAAATAACAAAATAGGGCTGTGACACAGAATGCCCCCTTTGATAAGTTGTGTGTGTGTGTGTGTGTGTGTGTGTGTGTTAGATGCAAGAGAGGGAAGTACATTTGTATTTTTAGAGATACAAGGAAGCAGTCTGTTTTCCTGTGTGTGTCATAATCTTTCAACCTCTTAGTTCTGGGGAAACGTTCCCATGCTTTACTGGCTACAGGTGGCCCAACAGCTAACTAGCCTAGTTAGCCTTCTAAGTCACTTCTAAGTGCAGATAAAAAGTAAAAATATGTTTTTATGATCATCCGTTTTAAACGTACCTACTTCCTCTTTTTCAGGCTTTTCCCCTGGGGTAACAAACTGCACCCCAAAGGCCAGCACTACGCTAACCTGTGGCAAGGGGAGTTCCCCAGTCAGAACACAGGAGAGGACGGCTACACCCAAACATCACCGGTGAGAGAGGCAGGGCGAGAGAGAGCGGGCCCCCAGTGGTAGTGCTGCGAATGGCGTATGGGGAGAGAGAGAAAGAGAGAGGGTCGATTCAGTCGTGGGAGAGACTGAGAGAGAGGGAATTACAGAGAAATAGACAGGAGAGAAAGAGAAAGTAAGCAGCAGAAAGCGGATCTTCACATATCTACGTCCTGTTTTGGTCATCTGGCCATATGCAGTATCGTAAGTTCTGCATTATGCTTTAAATGAAGCAATGCAGAACATCACAGAACAGCTCTTCCGTCTGCAGGCGTGTGAGTGCTGGTGTCTTCCACTGAGTGTCCGCTAAAAAGCTTACAGGCAGCAGGTTGAGAAAGTAAACACAAAGTCCAATGATCAGGCTAACACCTGAGTGTCCGCTAAAGAAAAGCTTACCGGCAGCAGGTTGAGAAAGTAAACACAAAGTCCAGTGATCAGGCTAACACCACAGGAACTATGTGCCCACAGTTCATTGTAAAGAGACAGGAAATCTGTGTTTGTGATTTCAACCACTGCAAAAACAGAGCAGGAAATGAATGTGGTCAAAGATTAAATGGAAAGCGTACATCTGGACAGCATTATTGTATGAAAGACATTTTTCATAATAACATTGTATTCCCTGTTATTGGTACTGATTGTTAATGCCAGATTCATAATGGACACTCATATATTATGTTGCCGAAGAACGAAGTGTGCTTTGACGGTCTGCAAAAGCATGCATGTCATTAAAACCCGAGTACACAGGGCGGCCTGTAGCGTAGTGGTTAAGGTAAATGACTGGGACACGCAAGGTCAGTGGTTCTAATCCCGGTCTAGCCACAATAAGATCCGCACAGCCGTTGGGCCCTTGAGCAAGGCCCTTAACCCTGCATTGCTCCAGGGGAGGATTGTCTCCTGCTTAGTCTAATCAACTGT